>NC_134487.1:299104443-299169206 GCF_040206685.1 Ascaphus truei
GAGCGGGAGGGAGTGGAGCGGCTTCCGGGCGCCGCCGGGGAGGGAGTGGAGCGGGAGGGAATGGAGTGGGAGGGAGGTGAGTGTGATGGGGGGGGGGGAGAGGACAGAGAGGGTGTGTGTGTGTGTGTGTGTGTGTGTGTGTGTGTGTGTGTGTGTGTGTGTGTGTGTGTGTGTGTGTCCTTTGGCCCGTCACTCCGCCTCAGGCCAATGCGAGGTGTGGGGGGCGGGCCAAGGGGGTGGTGTGAGTGTGTGAGGCCAATGAGAGGTGTGCGGGGGCGGGCGGCCCAAGGGACCAATGAGATTGCCGCTAGGGACACCGGACATCCAGGCAGGCAGGCAAACATACAGTGCTTTCACTAATATAGTATAAGATATATATATATATATATAATATATTCAAAAGAGAACAGCTGGCACTCCAATAGAAACAATATGGTCCGGTGATTGCTCCATACGCATAATACAGACAATACCGTGATCCCCACTAGAGTAGAAATCACAAAGCAGCACTCAGAAGTTGATATACCAAAAAAAGTGCATTTAAAACACAAACAAGCACGAGCTCCAACGTTTCGGTCACAGCAAGAGGACCTTCCTCAGGGCAATGCAGGACCTTCCTCAGGGAGGTGCAGGACCTTCCTCAGGGGTGTGCAGAACCTTCCTCAGGGATGTGCAAGACCTTCCTCAGGGGTTGCAGGGCCTTCCTCAGGGAGGTGCAGGACCTTCCTCAGGGAAGTGCAGAACCTTCCTCGGGGGTGCAGGACCTTCCTCAGGGGGGTGCAGGACCTTCCTCAGGGACTGCAGGGCCTTCCTCAGGGGGGTGCAGGACCTTCCTCAGGGGGATGCAGGACCTTCCTCAGGAGGGTGCAGGACCTTCCTCAGGAGGTGCAGGGCCTTCCTCAGGGGGGTGCAGGACCTTCCTCAGGGAGGTGCAGGACCTTCCTCAGGGGGGTGCAGGACCTTCCTCAGGGAGGTGCAGGACCTTCCTCAGGGAAGTGCAGGACCTTCCTCAGGGGGGTGCAGGACCTTCCTCAGGGGGGTGCAGGACCTTCCTCAGGGGGGTGCAGGACCTTCCTCGGGGGTGCAGGACCTTCCTCAGGGGGGTGCAGGACCTTCCTCAGGGTGGTGCAGGACCTTGCTCAGGAGGGTGCAGGACCTTCCTTAGGGGGGTGCAAGACCTTCCTCAGGGAAGTGCAGAATCTTCCTCAGGGAGGTGCAGGACCTTCCTCAGGGGAATGCAGAACCTTCCTCAGGGAAGTGTAGAACCTTCCTCAGGGAGATGCAGGACCTTCCTCAGGGTCATGCAGGAGCTTCCTCAGGGAAATGCAGGACCTTCCTCAGGGAAATGCAGGACCTTCCTCAAGGGAGTGCAGGACCTTCCTCAGGGGAATGCAGGACCTTCCTCAGGGGAATGCAGGACCTTCCTCAGGATAATGCAGGACCTTCCTCAGGGAGGTGCAGAACCTTCCTCAGGGAGGTGCAGAACCTTCCTCAGGGGAAGAAAAGTTCAGTCCGCGCTCTGGCTCTTTAAACTTGGAATGTTGATCCCTCTCTGTTCTTTTGCTGCTCTTGTGTTATGAGGTGTCTCCCCCACCTCCAAATGTGGCTTCCACCGGAAACTCCGACGGCGATACCAATGTTAGCAGAAAAGAAAAAACACAAAAGCGCACCAAGATGAGAGATGTATATTGTATTAGCAATAATAAAAATAATAGTAACTTACATATAAAATTTCTTTAATAATCCCCGATTCTGGCGTCTATCACAGGAGTAGGGCATCACATAGGAAATAGATGGGCAATCTCAGTTCTGGGAGATCAGACCCGCGCGCTGGGGCTGTCTCTGTTCTGTCTCCTGTCCTCCACGTGTGGTAGCGTGGTGAGGAGTGTAGCGTGCATGCGCACGAACCGGAGCCCTCTATAGGTGTCCTTAGGATGCCTGTCCGTTTTTGATACCGTAGAAACGATCGGGAACGGGCAGAAACGATACACTCGAATGTGTACTGGTGGTGGGTAGTGAAACCACCAGCCACAATAGTCGCGACGCGTTTCGTTACCAAAGTAAACTTCTTCAGGCAATATCGCCTTTTCTCAGGGGCAAGGCAAAATAGCTGCAGGTTATTGCGTATCAGGAATCCACTCCTGGCTTTTCTCGTAGCCTTGCAGGGTGCTGTTGTTCTCACTAATTCCCTCTTTGCAATCAACAGCAGCTGTGCAGGCTATCACTGCAACCTAGCCTTGTACTCAATCATTGGAGCAGTGCCCTCACACCCTCCTCCTGGGATTGGCCCGCTGGCCTTTAAATACTGCATTCCCCAAAATCCCTCTCTGCCGAGCATAATCCTTCTTGGATGTTACCTGTGTTTTGCCACAAGCCTCCAGGCTTGTTATCTCTCGTTACTAATCTCTGTTGATTATTGTTCCAGTTTGTTGTTCTCGTTCCTGTTTCCTCATAGCCTGCAGCTACTTTGCTGAGGCCTGTTTTCCTGGTTCCCGGAGGTCTGTGTCGCCTGCCTGGACTTAGCAACCTGCTGCATACACCTCTTGCTGAGGTTGCTGTTTTGACCCCGTGGCCTGCTGCTCTTTATCCCTTCGCAGGCCAGCTTGGTCCGGCCCCGGTTTGTGGCGAGCACAACCGTAACATTGCGGGATTGGCGGTGTGCTTTTGTTGACTGAGTTCTTCAACTAAAGGAAACGAAAACCCCTTCTGCTTAAGGAGGTTCTGATCTTGGCAAGAGCTGAAATGGACAGAGGGGTCCCATAGATTCAGATGTGGTACTAATTTGTAAAGCACTAATAATCCCTGCGTGGGCAGCCTCCTTTTCTACCCTTTTGCTTCTGGAACTGCATAAATAAAAACAAAACATCACAGGAAAAAACACCTATGAAGGAGAAAGCAACTATTTTATATAGAGCCATAACTCCACCCTCCCTGTTATTGTATATAGAGCCATAACTCCACCCTCCCCGTTATTGTATATAGAGCCATAACTCCACCCCCCCTCCCCCCGTTACTTTATATAGAGCCATAACTCCACCCTCCCCGTTACTGTATATAGAGCTATAACTCCCCCCTCCCCGTTACTGTATATAGAGCTATAACTCCCCCCTCCCCGTTATTGTATATAGAGCCATAACTCCACCCTCCCCGTTATTGTATATCGAGCCATAACTCCACCCTCCCCGTTATTGTATATAGAGCCATAACTCCACCCTCCCCGTTACTTTATATAGAGCCATAACTCCACCCTCCCCGTTACTGTATATAGAGCAATAACTCCCCCCTCCCCGTTATTGTATATAGAGCTATAACTCCACCCTCCCCGCACCTCACACTGAATACTGGGAATGAAAAAATGCCCCAGCCACAAACTATTTTAACCATTGATGAACTATTCCCAAATTAATCTCCTGGTAGCCAACTACAAGAGGGATATATATATATATATATATATATATATATATATATCCTATTGGTCAGAGAATACTAGGGTATGATCACCATGAAGCTGGTAGGACCATGGACAATCTCTGATGTTGTTATAGATGGACACGATCGCTGGTGCACTAGCCACCCGCAATAGGGAGGACTGAGAACCGGGTTAGTAGCGCTGGATCGCACACAGACTGGATGTCGGTACCATAATGCTTCGCGGCAGGGTGGTTGGCAACTAGAGCCTGTCTGGGAGGTGAGGAAAGGGGAGCCTGTGACAACCCTATTTTTGGTGCCTTGGCATGTTATGGCCCACCAGGGTTTTCCCCGGAGGAAGCAGGTCACTCTAGAGAACCTGTGGGAGATGAGTTCTCGTGGGTTGTCCACTTGTGCTATACTTCGTACAATGGAGGGGTTTGATCACTTTCTTTACCCACCATAACTCTATTGTCTCTGGTAACTAATGAGGTAAAACACACACACGGGGAAATTATATATATATATATATATATATATATATATATATATATATATGAAAACACAAAAGAAAAAGAAACCTCTGAAGTAGCACTCAGACAAATGTTTGCAAAAATAAAAAGGGTACTTTAATTAAATCCAAAAAATAACAGACATACAAACAACTGACTGGTGAGCCTGTTTAGTGGGCTAATTTTAACTTTTGCTGCTGCTGACCCTGCCTGCCTTTGTCTCATTTTGGACTATCATAATGTCCTACATGCCTGGACTCTATCAGTGGACTGTGCTGTGCTGATTGATGTTTGCAGTACTTCATTTCCAAGGAGCTGAGTATTTCTGCTTATCCATCTCTCCCTTTGTTTTCCCATTTGCTTCTATTTATGTATTTGGGTCACTAAATGAACTTTTCTATATGTATCTCTTGCTCTAATATTATTTGAGTTGCATTAGGTTCATTTTTGTGTTACTGACATTCTCACTGCTATCAGTACAGCACTCATGTTATTTCTGTGTATTTTTTCTTAGTTTATCACTATAGACCTATGATGTCTTTCAGCCTTTAACACATCTGGTGACCGGCCGGTCTGTATTGCTTCATTGCGGGAATTTTTATTCCCTCAGTGAGCAAGTATTTTTAGGGCATAATTTTCTATCTATTTGGGTCTATTATATTGTGTTTTTCTTTAATATTTTTTTGAATTTTTTTTTTTTGTCTACTAATTATTTTTAGTCAGGCAGGCTCACCAGTCAGTTGTTTGTATGTCTGTTATTTTTTGGATTTAATTAAAGTACCCTTTTTATTTTTGCAAACATTTGTCTGAGTGCTACTTCAGAGGTTTCTTTTTCTTTTGTGTTTTCATATTTAAATCTTTCCTCCAGCACCACCTACAGCTTATACTTCTTTTCTGTTACAACTATTTCAGTTATATTTTTCTGATTTAGGTAGGTTTTTTTGACATTGCATTATTTATTGGTAGTGACGCGGTATTCGCTTTTCTGTGTATGTTATATATATATATATATATATATATATATCTACTATATATTTCTGAAAGTGTCCTATGTGTCCGGGTCTGTATGTGTCTCCCTGTGCCCCTCCCCGTGTCCCTAGCGGCAATCTCATTGGACCTTGGGCCAGGCCAATGAGATTGCTCCCTTGGGCCGCCCGCCCCCGCACACCTCTCATTGGCCTGAGGCGGAGTGAAGGGGGCGCACACACACACACACACACACACATCACTATACACACACACACACACGCACACACACATCACTATACACACACACACACATCACTATACACACACACACACACACACATCACTATACACACACACACACACACACACACACACACACACACACATCACTATACACACACACACACACACACATCACTATACACACACACACACACACACACACATCACTATACACACACACACACACATCACTAAATACACACAACCCCCCCCCCCCCACACACACACACACACACACACACACACACACACACACACACACACACACACACACACACACACACACACACACATCACTATACACACACACACATCACTATACACACACACACATCACTATACACACACATCACTAAACACACACAACCCCCCCACACACACGGTGTTACATACATTAGCGGGGCTCACAGTGTTAGCAGCACATCTCCCGCTCTCTTCCCCACCGGTCCCGGAGGCTCCGCCTCTCCCTGTTTCCCGCGCTTTCACCCCCCCCCCCCCCTCCACGTGGGAGCTGCCGGACGGATGAGGGAGCTGCCGGACGGGTGAGGGAGCTGCTGGACGGGTGAGGGAGCTGCCGGATGGGTGAGGGAGCTGCCGGACGGGTGAGGGAGCTGACGGACGGGTGAGGGAGCTGCCGGACGGGTGAGTGAGCGACCTTCACCTCCCCTCACCCCCCTTCACCTTCCCTCACTCACTTCCCCTCCACCACCCTCCCCCGGCGCCGCTAAGGTCAGCGGGGGAGCGGAGTGAGCGCGCGCCAGGGACACAGCGGGGGAGCGGCCACAACACGCTGCCTCCCGCCTCAGATCCACGTGGGAGCTGCTGGACGGGTGAGGGAACGGCCGGACGGGTGAGTGAGTGGCCAGACGGGTGAGTGAGCGGCCTTCACCTCCCCTCACCCACCCCTCACTCAACTTCCCCTCCCTTCCACCTCCCCTCCCTACACTTCACCCCCCACTTAACCTCCCCTCCACCCCCCCCTCCACACCCCCCTTAACCTCCCCTCCACACCCCCCTTAACCTCCCCCCTCCACCCCCTTAACCTCCCCTCCACCCCCCCCTTAACCTCCCCTCCTCCCCTCCACCACCCCCCTTCACCTCCCCTCCACCCCCCCCCCTTCACCTCCCCTCCACCCCCCCCTTCACCTCCCCTCCACCCCCCCCTTTACCTACCCTCCACCCCTCCCCTTCACCTACCCTCCACCCCTCCCCTTCACCTCCCCTCCACCCCCCCCTTCACCTCCCCTCCACCCCTCCCCTTCACCTAACCTCCACCCCTCCCCTTCACCTCCCCTCCACCCCCCCCTTCACCTCCCCTCCACCTCCCCCCTTCACCTCCCCTCCACCCCCCCTTCACTTCCCCTCCACCCCCCCCCTTCACCTCCTCTCCACCCCCCCTTCACCTCCCCTCCACCCCCCCCTTCACCTCCCCTCCACCCCCCCCTTCACCTCCCCTCCACCCCCCCCTTCACCTTCCCTCCTCCACCCCCCCCTTCACCTTCCCTCCTCCACCCCCCTTCACCTCCCCTCCTCCACCCCCCTTCACCCCCCCTTCACCTCCCCTCCACCCCCGCTTCACCTCCCCTCCACCCCCGCTTCACCCCCGCTTCACCTCCCCTCCACCCCCGCTTCACCTCCCCTCCACCCCCGCTTCACCCCCGGTTCACCTCCCCTCCACCCCCGCTTCACCTCCCCTCCACCCCTACCTTCACCTCCCCTCCACCCCCACCTTCACCACCCCCCCTCCACCCCCACATTCACTGCCCCCTTCACCCCCACCCCCCTTCACCCCCACCTTCACTCCCCCTTACAACCTCCCCCCTCCCCCCCCCTTCCCACCTTCCCACCACCTCCCCCCCTTCCCACCACCTCCCCCCTTCCCACCACCTCCCCACCTTCCCACCACCTCCCCCCCTTCCCACCTTCCCACCACCTCCCCCCCTTCCCACCACCTCCCCCCCTTACCACTCCCCCTTCACCTCCCCTCCTCCACCCCCCTTCACCTCCCCTCCACCCCCCCCTTCACCTCCCCTCCACCCCCGCTTCACCTCCCCTCCACCCCCGCTTCACCTCCCCTCCACCCCCGCTTCACCTCCCCTCCACCCCCGCTTCACCCCCGGTTCACCTCCCCTCCACCCCCGCTTCACCTCCCCTCCACCCCTACCTTCACCTCCCCTCCACCCCCACCTTCACCCCCCCCTCCACCCCCACATTCACCGCCCCCTTCACCCCCACCCCCCTTCACTCCCCCCTTACAACCTTCCCCCTCCCCCCCCTTCCCACCTTCCCACCACCTCCCCCCCTTCCCACCACCTCCCCCCCCTTCCCACCACCTCCCCCCCTTCCCACCTTCCCACCACCTCCCCCCCTTCCCACCTTCCCACCACCTCCCCCCCTTCCCACCACCTCCCCCCCTTCCCACCACCTCCCCCCCTTACCACTCCCCCTTCACCTCCCCTCCACCCCCCCTTCATCTACCCTCACCCCCCCTTCACCTCCCCCCTCCCCCCCAGCCCCCCTCCTCCACCCTTCCCACCTACCCCCTCCACCCCCCCTTCACCTCCGCCCCGCCTTCACCTCCCCTCCGCCCCCCCTTCACCTCCCCTCCGCCCCCCCTTCACCTCCCCTCCGCGCCCCTTCACCTCCCCTCCGCGCCCCCTTCACCTCCCCTCCGCCCCCCCTTCACCTCCCCTCCTCTGCCCCTTCACCTCCCCTCCGCCCCCCCTTCACCTCCCCTCCGCCCCCCTTCACCTCCCCTCACCACCCCCCACCACCCCTCCGACCTCACCTCCCCTCCTTCAATGCCTTTCGTCCGCCCTCCTGCCTCTGCCTTTCGCCCACCCGCACTTCTGCCTTTCACCCGCCCACCGCTCACACCCCTGCGCCACACAGCCGCCGCACGCACTCAACAGACACCCGCCACTCGACACACACCCGCCGCCTCTCACCCACCCCACACACTCGACACACACCTGCCGCATCCTGCCCCTACGCAACAATATCACTGACCAGCTGTCACCCGCACTCGCCACACACCCGCCGCCTCACACCCTAGCAGGACCCCGACCCACAGCCAGCACTCACTACCCACGCGCCACCCATACTGAACACCCACCCGCCGCCTCACACACGCTCACACCCTAGCAGGACACACGCCTCACATTTTCACATCACTTATGTCACCAAAATATACATTGTACTGTGGTGTGTTTACAATAAACCATTTTTATACAACATCGTATTACATTTTCTTCCATCTTTCTTTCCAACAAATAGTCACCTATTGTTCCACCATTTATAAATAATACTACCTATTACGCATTTACATCCCGGGCAACGCCGGGTCTCTCAGCTAGTATATATATATATATATATATATATATATATATATATATTATACACATGTAACGGATATTCCCCCTACCCCAATCACAGATATAGTGTGTGTGAGGGGGAACCTACGTGTTACCAGGTGTGGTGCGTATACCTGTAGGTTCACAAGAGGCCTGAGCCTCCACTTACTGGGAACCTGGGGTGAGTCCTCTGGATCGATCTGGTTTGCAACGCCTCCACCTGTGTAGGGTTCTAGGAATGTAGAAGGTTGCCTACACAGGACCCACATACATAATAAGTACATACACTGATATATAACCAGTTTACTGTATATGCAGAATAACCGTAACACTTTACATTTGTATCAGCAACAACCACCGTGTACTCTATAATACTACTCCCCCTAGGGTGTAACTCCACACCATGTACCATAGTCCCAAATGTCATTCACTCCCACTAGGAGTGTACCTTGCACTCACCACCGTGTACTCCCACACCGTGTCCACAGTCTAACCCCTTTGTACCGTGGTCAGCGCTGCCACTATGTGTAAATATATATGGTAATACGTTGGTGCACTTATGAAGGTACCTGCCGAGTGCTCCTGCACTCGGGCCTGCAGACAACTTCAAAAAGGATCCGCCGCTTGGTGATCCCGTCAGCGGTATCCTGCTTTTCTTCGCATGAGGGTCCGCCAGGGGCGATCCCACCCTGGAGATAGTCCTTGTCTCTTTTGGCATAGGCTTGAGCCCAAGCCTCTTCTCAGGGAGCGCAGCGTCCGCTGTGTCCCTAACTGTCACTGGCACTAATGGGGCAAGATCCCTAGCCTAGGGCCTGTCCCTGCAGCAACACAATCTATAAGGGGCTCAGGACCTGACTGGGGCCTAGGGGGCTGCTGGCCTAATGCAGTGGGTCACAGACCCCTGCACTCACCTTCTTCCCCTAGCTCTTCCTGGTCCTGACTGCCTGTGTCCCGCGCGCCCGAAATATATCAAAACCCTGCAAGCAGGGAGCTCCTGCAGCCCTATTGGCTCCCTGGCGTCATGTGGGGCTCTTCTGAGGCTCATGGGCCTTGTAGTCCCGTTCAAGAGCCTTCCCTGGTATGCTAGGGTTTCGCGGGCTGCCATTGCGCATGCGCAACTCATCAGGGCCGCCGGAGCTCACTGCGCATGCGCGAACTCGCGCAAGATGGCAGCGCCCTGCACGGGAGCCGCCGAGAACCTCGGCCCCCACCCTCCAGAAGTGCCGGCGTGTCTGCCACTTGATTCCCGGCAGCGGAGATAACGAGGGGGGGGGGGTTACGGAGCAGAGGGGGACCTGCCTACACACAAAATATTGGTCAGAGAGAAAGAAACAACACAAAATATTGGTCAGAGAGACAGAAACTCCTGGTTAAAACAGATTGCCCCAGATAAGCATGATTGCTTCAGTAAATTGGAATTGCTTCAACATTATAAGCCTTCATTGCCTACTTCCTACTCGCTCCCAGAATGAAATAGAACTAGCTGTGCTAGTCTAGTTGTGATAGTGCAAAATATATCTGTAACAGTGTTCGCCCCACCCAATCGCAGATAGGGGCCGTTACAGGGTGTATGGTGCATGTACCTGCTGGCAACAGGAGGGCTGAGTCGTCCGCCGATGGTGGTGGGGACACAGGAACAGGCTTCTGGGGTTCATACCCCACATATCTCCTTAGCAGTGCAGCGCCTCCATCTGCCGTAGGCTCCAGGAACTGAAGGTGATCTCCCACGGTAGAACGTATTACTTCTCCCCCCAGTAAGGTCACACACCAGGCTGGAGGTATATTGCAAAACAGGAACGGGTTTATTACTACACTCTGAAGTAACAGTTACACAGCAGTCTTCTGCCGAATACAGTCCGTCAGGTCAGCTATCACTGAAGATGGTCCCTGGACTGTCACTACAGGCCAAGGGCACCCGCAGCGATCCTAGCTCTTCCCCACCTCCCTAGCAGAGGCAGAGGTGGTCCACACTCACTCCCCCCCCCCCTCCCCCCCGAGGGAAGAGCACATGGGGAGGCCCCAATCTCAGGCTCCCAGTTGTGTGACCTGCCTTCCTCAGAGGGGAAGGAACGCATACTAACTTTAGGGCGGTCCTGCCCTTAAGTACAGCCAGAAGGTGGGCACCCCGTTGGCACAGCTACAACAGGATGTACCACCCCCTGCTGTCACACAAGTGCAGTACTAAAGGTGAGGGGGAAAACTCCATACCAACTACTGGCAGCATGATAGTACCAGGGTTTACCCATTTAGATGCCCATTAACACACCATGAAGAAGGGAGATGCTACACAGACACACAATAACACACCATGAAGAAGGGAGATACTACACAGACACACAATAACACACCATGAAGAAGGGAGATACTACACAGATACACAATAACACTCCATGAAGAAGGGAGATACTACAAAGATACACAATAACACACCATGAAGAAGGGAGATACCACACAGACACACAATAACAAACCACGAAGAAGGGAGATACTGCACAGACACACCATCACACCATGAAGAAAGGAGATACTACACAGACACAAAAACACACCATGAAGAAAGGAGATACTGCACAGACACACAATAACACACAATGAAGAAGGGAGATACTGCATAGACACACAATAACACACAATGAAGAAGGGAGATACTGCACAGACACACAATAACACACCATGAAGAAGGGAGATACTGCACAAACACACAATAACACACCATGAAGAAGGGAGATCCTGCACAGACACACAATAACACACCATGAAGAAGGGAGATACTGCACAGACACACAATAACACACCATGAAGAAGGGAGATACTGCACAGACACACAATAACACACCATGAAGAAGGGAGATACTGCACTACAGTTGGACACCACTTCTCACAGCCGGATCATTCCATGAATGATTTCAACATCCAGATACTCAAAGGAACATTTAAAAGCACCCAAGAGCTAATGCTCTATGACACTAAAAGTGCATTAATACTGATATATAATTTCTTACAGACTATCAGAATTGTATGCTATTTTTTTCCCTGCACCTCTGATAATCTTACACCTTAATAGCCCCCCTCCCACTCCCTTCCACCCCCTTCCCTTCTACCCCTACACCCTCCTCCATCCTCCCTTCTATCCCCCCCCCTCCACCTCCCTACTACCCCCCTTCACACTGATGCTGGCTATTTGGCCCTAAATGCTCCCCATATCTCCCTCTCCCTTTTGTCCACTTATTGCCCTGCCTGTTTATTTATATTCTCTCTCCCTCCCCCCCCCCTCATCCCTCCCTCCCCCCCCCCTCATCCCCCCCCCCTCATCCCTCCCTCCCCCCATTGCCATTCCTTCCCCAACTCACCTGCCCTAGATTGTTACCTTGAATTTTACACCTGTGTTAAACGTTAAACTCCTGGAATCTCTGTAAATCAGTATTACTGTCCTGAGGAAGAGAGAGAACTCTCAAACGTTTGTCCTAAAATATCAATTGTTAGTCCGAATAACACAAATATCACTAAAGTACTTGCTTCCAGCAAACTGGAATAGTTACTCTGAGTACTGTCGTAAATACTAATAGTGACACCTAGTGTCTACATTGGGAGTAACAGAGCAAAGTATTTTCTGGCAAGTTGAGATGGAAAAATGAGCGGCCTTACTTAGTAAGACGTTTAGCAATTTTTAGATGCAAAAACATATTGAGCCACCTGTGCTGAAGCAGGGATATCCTTAAACCTGACGTGTTGGAGGCCCTTGAGGACTGGAGGTCACCCTGGTGTATATGCATGAAGCGCCATTAGCCTATTTGACGTAACATGAAGCCTAACGCCTATGTACTAAAGGGAATAGCATTCCGATAACCTGCAGCAGCGATACATTTCTGCGCACGTTCGGCTCATATGCAAATTCAGTGCGAATGATCTGTTATCCTAACATCGCACTTGCACTAAACTCCGTTCATGTTAGTGCGGGGAAATAACGTTACAATAAATAGCTCACAGGCCGCGATTATCCCAACGTTATTTCATAGAATTCTCTAGAAGGACAAATACATGTTAAAGTAAAAAAGTGGTACCCTAATATATTATTTTGGTCTGGCAAAAGTTAGAAGTGTCAGGCCAAGATCTATATTATAAATAATAGAACATTAATAACAGTTGTTCCGCGTTTGGAATGCGCACTGTATTGCTTAACGAGTCTCTGCGCTATTAACGTACTCGCTAATGCTCTTCAGCGCGAGGCCTCTGTAAACTCACTTTCCAGGCTTTGGTACATGCGTCTTCATGGCAATGCGGCGTCAAATGATGCCGCAGGGTCATGTGGCGTGACGTCACATTACCCTGCGGAATTATTTCACGCCCGTCGCCATGGCAACGTGACTTCAAATGATGCCGCAGGGTCACGTGACTTCACATGCATTAAAGGTAAGGGGGGGTGCGCTACCCAGGGGGAGAGCAGCGCAGGAAGTTTGTGCACCCCGTGCCTAATGTACGCATCATTCAGTACCTCTCTCTCTCTCTCCCCCTCTCTCTCCCTCTCTCCCCCTCTCCCTCTCTCCCTCCCTCTCCCTCCCTCTCTCTCTCCCCCTCTCTCTCCCCCTCTCTCTCCCCCTCTCTCCCCCTCTCCCTCTCTCCCTCCCTCTCTCTCCCTCCCTCTCCCTCCCTCTCTCTCTCCCCCTCTCTCTCCCCCCCTCTCTCTCTCTCTCTCCCCCCCTCTCTATCCTCTCTCTCTCTCATACAGAAAACATTGGAAGGTCACATTGAAAAATGTAGTTGAGTTTATCCTCCTAAAAGTATGGTTATGGTCGTACAGATGCAGCGGCCGTTATTCGAACATTTCACGGAGCCGTTCTCGTGTGCTCTGCTGTATTCCACGCGACATTCACGTCGCCAATCACACCAGGCGCGCCTGTGTTTACCGCGGTTGATTTGTTTGAATTTCATGGATTCTGATTTCTTTGGGGGCAATTCTTCGCGTATCCGTGGCAGAAATGAATGAATTGTAATGTGTACAGTACTGTGCTACTGTGTCAATTTGCAGGGGTTTAAAAACCAGAACACTAAAATGCCATTTTCTGCACTTGATAAAAACATGAGTCAACACGCGTCTTAAGGCGGCAAGGTTGGAAGAAATCACGCGCCATGACATGGGTATTCCAAGGTATACACCGCGTGAAGTGTTCGAATAACGGCCGCTGCATCTGTGTATCTTCTGACATATTGGCAGAAAACCTCAAATAATGTTATGTTTCTGTCTCATCATACAACAGGCTAGGAAAGGAACCTTAAAACTTCTCCTTCCGGGAAGCTTCTCCCCAATTTGTGATCAGCACAAGACAGGGATACAGATATTACAGTCAGTGCAGAACCTCTCCTTTCAGCCTGCGATGCCGCGGCCCCCCCCCCTCTCACGTCATGGTGACCTGGGACCCTCGGACAGGTCAGACTCCGTTTCTCTTTTTCTGGTTGTGATATTTAACTTTGTAGCTTTTTTTCCCCTCCCCGTTACAAAGAGGAAATCGCACATTTTGAACACAACAGGAGCCCTAACAGGACAATACGTATGCGTTTACTTCCTCTTTATCCTCATACCGGTCAGTGTACCGGGAAATGAGGGTTTATCTGCGCAATGTTCTGCTCTTGACTGACTGAGAGACTGCCTGGGTTGGTGGGTGACTGACTGCCGTCACTGACTGCCTGGGTGGTTGAGTGACTGTCTGGGTGGGTGGGTGACTGCCTGGGTGGGCGGGTGACTGCCTGCGTGGGTGACTGACCTTGACCGGTTGGGTGCTGCTTCCTGCAATACCAGACGCTTCCATCCTGCCCCTGATCCCCACTGCCCGGGGGAGGGAGGTGGGCAGGCTCGGGGGCGGGGAAGGCGCGGGAAGTAGGCTGAGGGGGGGCGAAATTGGCAGGCTAATTTGGTCGGGATACAACAAGAAACGGGGTGCCCAATGCTACATCCAATTGACAAAACATATATGATGAAATTTGGCAGGGAGCTGGGTTGGCGGGCGGCGGGGGATGCTGGGTTGACAGGCGGGGGGGAGCTGGGTTGACGGCCGCGGGCTCGCACTGCATTTCCCCTCCGTCCACGTTGGGAGCGGGGGGGGGAGCAGGTCCACAGGCAGCAGGCCGGACACCCTGCTTCCCTGCGCGCCAAGACCTCATCTCTGCGCATGGGGATCGCCGCCATTTTTTTATTTTTTTTATTTTTGTTTTTATGAAACAGGTCCGGCCGCGCAGGGGGCCCGGGCGACCTGGCTCCCTGACTCACCGGGCCCGGGACGCCAATGCAGACAGACCCACCCTGTTGTCGGCCCTGCTCATCGTGTTTACAACCTTACACAAAGATGTAAAATGTACAAGTCTATTGTCAAAAAGGGAACCAATCACCCAGACTTAACCTAAAAACATGTCACTGGTGTCAGAATTAGATGCCGAAAGGAGGGGGCAACACTTCCCGTTGCTGGAAGGTGGAACAGTCTCTCCCAGTCTCTCCCAGTCTCTCCCAGTCTCGCATTTAGTTTAGGGAACTTTTTTTTTTATCAGGAAAAATGTACAAATATGATACATATCAGCAAAGCATTAAAGCAGCACTATATACAGGTTACTTATTAAAGCAGCACTATATACAGGTTACTTATTAAAGCAGCACTATATACAGGTTGCATATTAAAGCAGCACTATATACAGGTTACTTATTAAAGCAGCACTATACACAGGTTGCATATTAAAGCAGCACTATATACAGGTTGCATATTAAAGCAGCACTATATACAGGTTACTTATTAAAGCAGCACTATATACAGGTTACTTATTAAAGCAGCACTATATACAGGTTACTTATTAAAGCAGCACTATATACAGGTTACTTATTAAAGCAGCACTATATACAGGTTACTTATTAAAGCAGCACTATATACAGGTTACTTATTAAAGCAGCGCTATATACAGGTTGCCTTGCTTACTTTTTTTGTTTTTTTGTTTGTTATAGGAATGAAGCAGGGGGTATCCGGAGCTGAGCCACTGTTAATTTCAGCTCTGGGGACCTGCTTCCAGCGATAAATACCTCTCTAGGGCGTGTTGGTATCTCTGCAGTTAGAAAAACTGTGTGCCTAACATAATGGCAGCTTTAAATGTCCCGCTGATAGGAAGCCATGACATCATCCGTTGCGGCTTCCTATTTACTCATGTGACGCGGGACATTTAAACTCCACAGAGATACAGGCACCCACTACGGAGGTCAGTTTCTCTTGAAACATGGGGTCCCCGGTGCTGAAATGAATGGGGGTCAGCTCCGGAGACCCCCTGCTTCAATCCTGTAACATTAACAATAAGCAAGCAATGCAACCTGCAGGGCGGCTTTAAGGCGTCTGACTGATAAATACAATATGTTGCTAGTATAGTTGTATATTATATCATTCAATATTTTGTGGAAGATATTAATTCCCCGTAGTACAACAGAATATTGCACAGCCTGGGGCCATATCACCTAAGCATGTTTCAGACTGCCCTGAAGAGTTGCCTCGGGGGAAAATAAATCATGATGGGATTTTAGTGTCAAGCTTTGCATTATATTTAATTAGGGGAGGGGGGGGAGCAATTCACATGACTGTAAATGTAATATTGTTTGTTATTCGGTATTTCATTTCCGTCTCTAATCAGCTCTTTAGGCATGTTAATCACCGTAGCTTTTGGTAAACTGATCATTAAATATTGATAGATATAACAATACATTAATTATGTAATAAAGCAATTGAGAGAATAAAAAAAGAGAAGACGCTTTCGTTGTTCAAATTTGCAGAAAAATAATTGTTGGGTAACTGCAAAAATGTAATGTAGTAAAAACGCTTTCCCTTAGAGACGTTAAATTGCTAATTCTATACCAATGTATTTAAAAACAAACAAACATGCAGAAATATATATATATATATATATATACACATATACACCGGTATACGTGCAACTTTATCGTTAAAATACCTTAAACAATATTTGCTTTTGCTGTATCTTACTAGATAGAATGGACTTTTAATGAAGAAGCAAAAACAAAATGCATTTAGGCGTAAGAATTAGATGCCGAAAACATAGAAATTTATGATTTTTGTCCTATAAAAAAAAACTAAAATACGACCATTAGCAATTAGTTTGTTTACAGGCCTAAAGGAAAAACATTGTGCGATTTATACACTTCTGATTCATTGAACGTTTCCGTTAAAGCTGCAGGGACGATTTTCAGCCATGTTTTTATTCAGATAAAAACCAGAAACCAAATTTTTTTAATACAGATTCTACATCTGTGAAGGTTTTGGACTGAATTAAACAGTGTCCTGTATTGTAATCTTTAATACATTGTTATTATGAATGATGAACTTCCCAAATCATATTAGGTGATCTGAGGAGTGGGGAGAAGTAACCAGCGTTATCTGAAAACTCCTGCACAACAACCTGTAAAGGGAAATACTTTTTCTTATATAAAGCTGACAATATACTGTACGCACACAGCATTTTGTCAGTCTGTGTCCTGAGGAGCTTACAATCTATTTGAGTCTGAAGGAGAGACGGTCACTTACCCAGAGTCACAAGGTGAGCGGACACTGGGATTCCTATCAGGTTCACTGGCTTCAAAGGGTAAGGGAGCATTGTTACCACTTAGTTACTCCTTCCACCATTGTATCACTTCCTATAGCTAGCACAGCCAGCCACCAATTAATGCAGTTCTCTGGCACCAATATAATTCATAGAAGTCGAAGCCATTACTGAAAATGTGCAGTACTATTAGAGAACACAGTTACCGAATACAGAACTATATCGATGTTACTGACGTATCTATCTCTTGCTTTGCAGCCTAATTCTAGAGGAGTCCTGTATCTGGGCCATTCTTCTCCTGCTGGTTCCTCACTGCAGAAGTTCTTTGCCAAATCTTCGTACAATATCCGACTGGCGAGCCAAGTTTCTCTTGCTCCTACTATCTTGTCCAACGTCTAATCTCAATATAAGTTCCCCCTGATACACAATGAACAATGTGAAGTGATATCGTTCTTCAGTGCTCTGCTGGAAATCACTGGGATAGAGTTACCGTTTATTTTTTTATGTCCCATGGTTCTGGTGGCTGGAGTCACCAATTGCTTGTAATATCCAGGGGCAGCTTTAGCTGGTCTTTGTTTTATTAAACCTCTCACCCCTAAAGTCTTTCCTTGGTGGGGGAGAAAGGAAAACAGTACTGAGACCAATAGAGACTGGTTCCAATTCAGTATACTCCAAAGCAGCATTTTATTGCTAGAAAAAGTATTTCTTTCACTTGAAAATGGTGGGACGCTACAATGATTATTCAAGGAGAAAAAATGGAAATGATCATTGGTGTCTTGTTGCCCCAGACATGCTGTGATATCACATGATTTAACAACCAGAAATATTGGTTCTTAAAACAGCAGTTCCCCCCCATCAGACCCCTCATTTTTTTACCAGCATGTGAAGCAGGGGGACCACAGATCTGGGACATACTAGTGTTCGCTCCAGGGTCCCTTACGTTCTAACCGGTAAAGGTCCCACCAGTACTTCATGGTTTTTAAATACCCCAGCATCACGAGGGCTAATAGGAGGCCACAACAGATCCCCCAGAGCTGAAAATAGTATGTTTGATCTCTGGGGATCCCCGCTTCCCATTCTGGTCAAATAAAAGGAACTGCTGCTTTAAGTCTCATGGTCTGCGACCTGCGTTTCACACTTTAGCATAGAATGCATAACACGTGACTTAGCCGCCAATCGTTTCCCAGCACATATTGCTGATTGGCATGGCAGATCTATTAAAGGGAGAGTTTGTGAGGAGAACATTGGATCAACCGATCCTGTGAAACAAACACATATTTAGTTTAGTTTTAGAGATTGGAGGTGGGTTGGACATTAAAGCAGCAGTCCAAATATGCTGGCTTTTTTTCTTCTTTTTTTACACACGTTTGAAGCAGGGGGGTCTCCAGAGCTGAACCACGTTGATTTCAGCTCCTGGGGCCCACTGCTACCCGAGATAAATACCTCCGTATCGGGTGCCGCTATCTGGGTGCTATTTAAATGTTCTGGTCATGTCGGCCAATAGGATTCCGCACCGGATGATGTCACGTCTTCCTATTGGCCTGTGTGATGCTGGACTTTTAAGCCGCCATTACGATATCCCCACATAGACCAGATGGAGCTCCTACCAGCACCTTCTCCACAGGTATCTCGGGAAGCAGGGGGTCCCGGAGCTGGAATCAGCACGGTTCAGCTCCGGAGACCCCCTGCTCCAAACCTATGTACAAAAAAAAAAAAAACCTCGCTGGACTCTGCATTAACACCTTGGTGTATATGGTTGTCATGAAGTTACTGTATTGTATCTATTGACCAAGCTACCATGTCTACTAAGAGGGTCATATCAATATATAGTTCCCCATCACTGCAATGCAATATATTTCTTGCACAAATGTTACTCATTTCTGAGACCAGCAAAACCTGGTCTGTGTAAACGGTGACCGTTACCATGAAATGAGGACACTACTCGGGTCTCTGACAAGTGACAAAAACTATGGGACACGTTTAGGCATTTTGTACAACGTTTTGTAACCCGTTCACCGCAACAATATCCGATCCTCGGTTACAATAATTCTAGCAATGAAATCATTTCTCTTTAGTTATTTTCCTCTGGTGATTTAGGTACTACAGTAGGTATGATTTCCTAATTATTATGCCCCAGGAATAAAACTGAAAGCGTATAAGTGCTGCTCATACTGAGTGCAAGTGAGTCTTAGAGGATGCATTTGGTAATTAAAGTAAAAAGGCATCAATGATAAAACCCCCATTACTGCTCCCGGGTTGCGGCTCAGATACTGTACTCTACTCATGTTCCCTTTCTTTAATCAAAGCTATTTTCCATTTTGAGAAACACGTTATTTAAAACTTTAAAAATAAAATAACCATCAAATATCTCTAATAATCCATGTATTTTCTTACATTTTCCTCCCGCTTTTTAAAAATATATATTTAGACTTTTATTGCATTTGATGTGACATGAACATTTGTATACAGTTTCCCAATGTATTATAAAATGAAATAAAAAATGAATACTAATAAAAGTAAAATAGTAAAGAACAGTTCATTGAGCATAAAGCTGAGTCATGCCCATTATTGATATATATAAATATAAAATTCATTATATTTTATAGAAAAAACATGTTTTACGAAGATACAGGTTTAGAAAAGCAGCTGTGAATGATAAACATGATGTTTTAAACACATTGCTTGTACGGCTTTTCCCACATCTCTGAATGCAGAACACAAGCGGATTCGCGTTGTAACTGATCGTGTTATAACGGGGTTGAGCTGTATTTATAGATATTTAAACAGTTACATTTGTCCATTCATTAGGAAATCCCCTCTGTATCCTCCTCATTCTGCACCTCCTTTTCCTAACCCTCCTGCCATCCTTGACTCATTCCTTTATCACATAGGAGGACATGTTGGTTCTGATCTCCTCTTCTCCCTCTACCACTTGTCCTATTGACCCCATTTCCTCCCATAGCCTCAAACCTCTCGCTTCCACTCTAACCCCTATGTATTTCGTCAACTCCTCCCTCAGCTCTGGTACTTTTTTCCCCTCCATCAAGCACACAATTGTCATACTTATACTTAACAGCAAGCTCGTCCGTACCCGTCTCTCTAACTATCACCCTGTCTCCCTCCTTCCTTTTGCCTCTAAACTCCTGGAACGCCATGTATTCTCTCACATTTTCTTACACTGGCGACACACTTTATTCGAGCTCGGCTAGTCCCACGAATTCGGGTATACCCGGGTGTATTGAGGTTTGTGACTGTTTTCTGCCCGAGTGCATTGGGTTATTTTCCAGGCAGGGATTGAAGCATTTTATTCCCGCTGGCTGCAATACTGCACAGTATATATATATATACTGCATTACAATTCATGAATTTATGCCATCTGGTAGACACGCGAAGCATTGCAGCCTATTAAATCCTAATCATTATCATTTAACAGATCAGCCGCCCGTCAGCCAGGCATGAACCCAGGCTGGGAAGGCAAACGCAACGGGGCTTGTCAGAGGTGAGGAGCGGCGCATTCCAGGTATCTGCCAGGTACATACTGGGTATTTGCTCGAATAAAGTGTGTCGGTGCAGTAACTCCCATTCTGTCATTTACCTTCCACATTCTCGATTCCACACTGCTCACTCTACTGAAACAGTCTTCACCAAAATAATTAATGACCTTAATGCTTCAAAAGACAAAGCTCATTATACCCTACTTGTATTACTCAACCTCTTTGTGACTTTAGATCCCTCTTCTCTTTCACAATTTCTATAATCTTGGTGTTCATAGCAAAGCTTTATACTTTTACCTCTTCCAACCTACTGTCAGTGTCTAACTTGGCAATACCTCCTCCTCCTGTGTTGATCTCTATGTGTACCTGAGGGATCTGTCCTGGGACCTTTCACCTCTACACACTCTCTCTCTACACAACTGTACAGTATTGCATCTTTCGGGTTTAAATATCACCTGATGTCACACATATGTACTTTTCAACCCAACCTTACACCTACTGTCTAGACCAAAATCTATGAATATCTCCCTGCTATATCATCCTGGCTGTTCCACTGCCGACTCAAACTTAACATATCGAAGATGGAGCACCTCCTTTTCCTCAAACCTGGCCCTACTGTCTCGTTCTCCATTGATGTTGGCAGCATTATCATACACCCAGTATCACAAGCACGCTTTAGGGCTATAAATTCTTCTGCCTCGTTAGATCTCAGCCATAATTTCTCACTATACACTTGCCCACCTCTTCCATTTTGCTCAAGGATATCTTCTGTATACCCCTTTGTATCTAAATGTATGTATGTATATCTTAATTTGTATAGCGCCGTTAATGTACATAGCGCTTCACAGCAGTAATACACGTGACAATCATATAAATAACAAACAATACAAATAACACTGACCGGCCTGCCTGTAGGCGAGGTCAGAAAAGAGTCCACACATGCATTTTTAGGGTAAACCAAATGTTGAGTGGTTTCATTTCTTCACAAAACAGCAACCAAAACATTGAGGCTACTGCCCCTTAAAGGCAAAACACAAAAACATAAAGCAAACACCTACTCCATGTTAGGAGACTAAATAAACATTACTCTGGCCCTTTCTATCTGACTGGCTATGTAGGCCAGTTCCCAGTTCAAAACATATAAAAACAATATTAGGGAACAATATATAGTCTTATCTGACTGATGTTGGGCTGGCGTCTCTGATGTCTCCAGCTGCAAGCTTTGAGGTCCTGCTGCTCCCAGGAATATTTTGCCATTCTTTGTGCGCAGGCTTCTCTGCTATGTGGGGCTTTTGGTTCCCCACTGTTGCCAGGCAAAATCCTCTGGTCAACAAGCCTGGATCCCTGCGGGCACTCTGTTATCTGTGATCCTCTCACAAAGCCTCCAACAGGGACACTGAAAAGCAACTATTCCTGCCTTTTATACCCTGTTCAATCAGTAGTTTTACATATCACCTACAAAGTTGGTATTTCCTGGCTAGAGGGAAATAGTAAAATGAATGTCACACGGTTTGGTGCAGCAGATAACTGTTGTGGTTAATAAATAAAATCACCAGTTTTTAGATGCTGTACCAGGCATGAAAGTTCTGACAACAACAATATCAATTTACATCCACAATAATAGGATTACCAGGTGTTCACTGTTGAACCGGACTATCCTGTATTTGGACACACTGTCCAGTAAAGAATTAGGGGCCAAGAAGAGGAGGAAACAGCATGGAGCCGCGAGAGGGATGTGTGCGTGTCTCGAGCGTGTCACACCCTTCTCCATTGTGTCCAATATTTTTGGAGAAGCCACCCGGCATCTCTACATAATAACTGAGCTGTCAAAGGTTCCCACTCCAGAGCCGGAGAATGGGCCTCTTACATACATGACATTTGTGTGAGACCCATCCTCACCCCCAGAGCAGCGGATCCAGTCTCTGCAGGGGGGGGGGGAGTAAATGTAATTGGAGCTGGTCAAATATAATTGGGCGGAGTCTGTGATACAATGCATATTTTTGTTAATTACTTGTTCTGACAAGAAAATGACTTGTTCTAGAGATTGATTTGGATTGTCGATCTCAGCCACGAGTTCACACATGAATAACACCGACACCAGGTGTTATGAGTAAATATAATTTATTGGGTACTTAGCTTCGGATACATTTCAGCATTCTATGGCACTCAGGATACCGCTCATGATGTCATCAACAACCAGGGGACTCCCATCATCGCTTAAGATGAACTGCCTGGTCAATAGTTGCTATTCACTGATCACATTTGCTCTGCGTGCAGTCCTGAGTATACTATCAGCTTTGCCACAGTTGAGAGTCTGGCACATTTCATGCAGGACAAAATGTATCAGAGAACACACACACAGACATTCAGCCAACATCCCAGTTAGGGAGGCAAGAGAGTTCAGCTATACTGTATCTCACACTTTTCATAACAATTATTCTAGCAGTTACTTTCCACCAGTATCCAGTTCACAGCAAAATTACTACATTTAAGCATAACTGTAAGAGACAAGTGAACTCACCATGCACCTAGGCCATCAGAAACACAAGAAACCGCCATGCTCATTACAAAACATCTTAAAATTAGAGTGAAAACATTATCCAGGTGTAGCAGAGTCCCCTCCTTACCTCCGGTGAGGGGAAACTGCTGGGTAACTCCTTGCTAGATCCTACATGTGTCGCCAATGTGTATGGGTTAGTCAGCCTTCTGAACATTGACTCTGTACTTCCCGATTCCGTTTGGCACCAGGAGAGCGTACTTCTGGTTTTGAGACGTCACTTCCGGGAGATCCCATAGCAACAGGCCACCAACCCACGAGACGACTCCAAGTGACGACTTCTGCATAGACCACGAGAGTGGAGAAGGGAGAGGGAGCATACATTTCCAGAAGTCAAAGTTACGAAAATTCTAAAGCCACCTTTAGATTCTCTGCTTCATACCAACACCCACAAAAAACAAAAAACGATTCAGGGGGAGAACAGTAGGAAGGAATAAGCAATGTAATTACTTTGCAGGACTTGCAGTTTCATCCGTGTGATTGAGCGGCGAGGTTCGTGTACCTTTTACCTTTTACTTCATTGGCACACGCGCACGGGCGCGCACTAACTGCCGGGCGGAGAGGAGGAGTAGTGAGGGAGGAGGAGTAGCTCCACGCAGTGTTGGCGTAAGTACTCCAGTGAGCCTGGCTCCCCCACCGGCGCTTTCCCGTGATTGACATAAGGTTATTCCGGCAACAGCACCAGCGTCACAGAGTAGAGCTCTGTTGGAACTTCTCCTGATGTCAGCTGGACACTTACCTCTATCCACCTTCGCTCGTTGTCACCCTGCTTCTTGCAAGTAGGGTTTTGATTTGACCACCTCCGGATGAACAGCTGTCCTCCATTGTCAGTTCTGTGGCCCCTGGTTTATTGACATAGTTCATAATTTTATTAAAAAAAAATTATAGTCAGTTACTAAGAGTGTGTATGTTTTGTCTTTAGTGTAGGCTGACTTTACCCAGCAGTTTTACGCTATGTTTTGTCCCTTCTCTGTTTTTCTCGTTTCATGATCTGCAAGCACTTGTGCTTATCCACTGAAGATCTCAGGACCTATCACCATTGGACATTATTTGGCGCCAGGTTATTTTGTTGTTTATATAAAGGAGTAATGGATAACTAAAGGTGACTGACAAACTTCACTTAAATAGACAAAGAAGACAAACAAATAAACAAAGAAGAAAAACAAGGTCCCCAAAGCAGATAATGCCAAGATCGATGCAACAGGAACGCCGCTGCCAGTCTTCAGGAACTTCTTTCCTCTTCAAACTATAGAACAAAAAGTAGACAGTGTGGCTCCCATAGCATAATATTGCGAAACAATTTTAATAATAATAAATGCTAGAGTGCACGGATCATGGCCACTCACAATATATAAAATGAATATGCGCAAGGTACTCAAGTACAATCGTATGAACTTCTCCCAACTCCTCCGTACGTCTGGTATGCTGGAAACCTCATGTAGAGATGCCGGTAGACTTCCGTCTGCTCAAGGACGCCAGGAGTGTGCGTCCACACTATTTCCTTTTCCGGTCCAAATCTCGCGATGGGAGTCTCTAGTAGCAGAGCCTCACACGGGCAGCAGATTCACCACGGGGGAATATTGGGTAACAAATATAGTCACAGGAGACCAGGCCAAATATACATTTATATTTAAGGGATTAGTCACAGGGCAAAACAGGCAGTAAAATAAATTGCAGTTTATTCGGATAAGACTTTGGAAACAGAGAAATACAAAAAACAGAGAATATACACACTTACGGGTACTGGGGGAATGAAATCTAGCCCTTTTCCAGTTGCAAGGCGCCTGCTTCAGCAACGGCTTACCTTGAGAGGACCCAGGTTCTGGACTCCTGGACTGAAACCCAGCCTTCTGGCTGGGCCTTTCCTCCCCCATGCTTCTCTGTGTGAATAGCTCTTTCACTCAGAAGCATAGGTGAAAATCCCAACAGCAGCATGTCTTCACATCAGGAAAACAGGCAGGCGAAAAAGAGAGAGCGATAAAGCTGCTTTACTGCACGCTCTTATATTGGCTGGTTTGCCTACCTAAGACACTGAGGGGCCTATAGCCAATTACAGCAAGGATTGAGATTGCGCATTCACTGATAGGAGGGATACATTCAAAACTTGCCAATGAAAAACATGCTTATGAGTTTTGACATACAGGGCCGTTTTTAGCTAGTCCAAGACCTCCTGCTGACAAGGTTCCTATAAATCTGGGGGAAACAAAGGCAGATATCCTGTAATCCCCTCCCCTTAACCATGTGCACAAACCTGCTGTGGTAGAGGAAACCTCGCTCTTAAACCCCTTGTTGGACAGAGCGTGCTGCCTAGGGATGGGTCGGAATAGCTAGAGAAGTGTATCAAAGAAAATACACCAAAGAAATCCCTTTCGTAGGCGCACCGCAGACCTTTATAGTATATGCGGTCAGGGGTGAATGTGGTGGGTGAAGTTAACTTTATTTCATACTGGTGTGTCAATTGTGTAGTTAAAACAGTATATAGTGTGGATCTATATATTCGAAATAAAAGATAGACACCTACAGTATATAGTGTGGATCTATATATTCGAAATAAAAGATAGACACCTAAAGTCTATTTGATCTCTGCCATGCCTCTCCTTTAATATCTATGTATTCCTCTATATGAAATAGATATGCCCTTTTATTTTTTAATTTTTTAATTTATCTTTCTATGCTTCTACATCCCGTGTGTTTTTTTGAGGTTTTCGTATCCTTGGTATATATAAATGGATGGATATAGATCCTTCTGTTATTTTTGGTTTGGGGTAATGTCACCTGATCCCTCGTTTGGGAGGGTTGTGTTCTTTATCATATATAACCAATGCTCCACTGTAGGAGTCTGTTCCCTGTATCCCTGTTTAATATATGTTGCTGTATTTTAGCATAGAACAACGTGCCCTGGTTGGCTGATGGTACAAAGTCGCAGGGGGTTGTTTGTAAAACACCTACTGTATAGGACAGGTTATGGGAATATTGGTATATACTTATTTAACACGTATGTTTGTCGAGAGCAGTGTGTTAACACGCTTTTAGTGGATCTAGGTGGTAGTTACTAAAATGGCAAAAAAAACGGTATACTGTAAGTTTGTTGATAGTGTTAGGTTCCACGCAGTGTTGTGTTGCTAGCACTACATCCGAGGAATTAGGGCATGGAGATGCCTCATGTATCGTGTATCCCTCGTATACCAAAAGAAAAGCAAATGTGTCATAGGCAGTGCAGTCTGTTGCCACAAGTTTTTTATGAGTACAGACTGCGCATGTGTCAGAACGAGGTTATGCTGGCATAGTTCGGTGGACTCTGCATGTGGTATAAGGTGAGTAAATAGTCAGGCGTTCTGATAACGAGGAACTCAAAACACCTCAGACTGAATTATTTTTGCCTAAATTGCAGATTGCCAGTATAAACGAAGAAATGCATCCCATATTAGTCTTGTTTTGTTAGTAGCTGCGAGCACATTCGCTAGTCATGTTAGGTTTAGACAGTATCGTGTCACCATAATATATCCTGTGTCTAGTGCGCACCGCGCATGCGCTCATGAGTGGGGCAGTTCATAGCCCTCAGTTTGTTATATGGACTCCGTCAGCGCATGCGTCAGCACGGGCTTCTATTGATACTGTTCTATGTAATCTGCGTAAAGTGCAAGGTAAGTAAATCAATAGATAGACAGGCGCTGTGTTGTATTGCGATCTTCAGACATCTAGGAGTGTATTCTAGGTTTCTAATATGGGATTCCCTGTGGATAGATCGAAATATGCCCCACGTTGATCTTATGATAATGGGAGTTGCGTACTCAATGCGTATTGGGCGGTATGTAGTTTAATCACATAGTCTTGCAAGTGTTTTTGTTAGAACGGAGTTTTGCACCGTGTTGTGTACTTTTCCAAAGAGCAGTGTGAAGATAGTGTTGGCACTATTAGAGCGCTAACTGCGCATGCGTCCGAAAGGGCTTACACGGATGCTGTTCTGTGCATCCTGCATGTAGTGTAAGATAGGTAGATACACAGATAGACAGGCGCTGTATTACACTGCAATCTTAAACATATAGGAGTAAATGTTAGTTGTCTAACTTAAATTCCCTGTGCATACATAGAAATATGTCCCATGTTGATATTGTAATAATGGAAGCTGCATACGCAATGCGTGGTAGGCTGAAGTGTAGTTAGTTCACGTAGTAGTGCAGATATTCTTGTTAGAAAGGATTTTTTGCATAGTGTAGTATAGTTCAAAGCAAGTGCTGCCCTGTGGCAGTACTGACACCTCTTTAAATGGGTGTATCATATAGGTAATGATGTTTAAATTCAGGCGTTCTCTATTTGAGCTGCTGCTGGAGATAGCTGGCAGAGTTTAGTTACAAGTCGGCAAAAGACCCGACATGCCGCATGTTTCGTCACTTCCTGTGACTTCATCCGTGTAAGCCCTTTCGGACGCATGCGCAGTTAGCGCTCTAATAGTGCCAACACTATCTTCACACTGCTCTTTGGAAAAGTACACAACACGGTGCAAAACTCCGTTCTAACAAAAACACTTGCAAGACTATGTGATTAAATTACATACCAGCCCAATACGCATTGCGTACGCAACTCCCATTATCATAAGATCAACGTGGGGCATATTTCGATCTATCCACAGGGAATCCCATATTAGAAACCTAGAATACACTCCTAGATGTCTGAAGATCGCAATACAACACAGCGCCTGTCTATCTATTGATTTACTTACCTTGCACTTTACGCAGATTACATAGAACAGTATCAATAGAAGCCCGTTCTGACGCATGCGCTGACGGAGTCCATATAACAAACTGAGGGCTATGAACTGCCCCACTCATGAGCGCATGCGCGGTGCGCACTAGACACAGGATATATTATGGTGACACGATACTGTCTAAACTTAACATGACTAGCGAATGTGCTCGCAGCTACTAACAAAACAAGACTAATATGGGACGCATTTCTTCGTTTATACTGGCAATCTGCAATTTAGGCAAAAATAATTCAGTCTGAGGTGTTTTGAGTTCCTCGTTATCAGAACGCCTGACTATTTACTCACCTTATACCACATGCAGAGTCCACCGAACTATGCCAGCATAACCTCGTTCTGACACATGCGCAGTCTGTACTCATAAAAAACTTGTGGCAACAGACTGCACTGCCTATGACACATTTGCTTTTCTTTTGGTATACGAGGGATACACGATACATGAGGCATCTCCATGCCCTAATTCCTCGGATGTAGTGCTAGCAACACAACACTGCGTGGAACCTAACACTATCAACAAACTTACAGTATACCGTTTTTTTTGCCATTTTAGTAACTACCACCTAGATCCACTAAAAGCGTGTTAACACACTGCTCTCGACAAACATACGTGTTAAATAAGTATATACCAATATTCCCATAACCTGTCCTATACAGTAGGTGTTTTACAAACAACCCCCTGCGACTTTGTACCATCAGCCAACCAGGGCACGTTGTTCTATGCTAAAATACAGCAACATATATTAAACAGGGATACAGGGAACAGACTCCTACAGTGGAGCATTGGTTATATATGATAAAGAACACAACCCTCCCAAACGAGGGATCAGGTGACATTACCCCAAACAAAAAATAACAGAAGGATCTATATCCATCCATTTATATATACCAAAGATACGAAAACCTCAAAAAAACACACGGGATGTAGAAGCATAGAAAGATAAATTAAAAAATTAAAAAATAAAAGGGCATATCTATTTCATATAGAGGAATACATAGATATTAAAGGAGAGGCATGGCAGAGATCAAATAGACTTTAGGTGTCTATCTTTTATTTCGAATATATAGATCCACACTATATACTGTAGGTGTCTATCTTTTATTTCGAATATATAGATCCACACTATATACTGTTTTAACTACACAATTGACACACCAGTATGAAATAAAGTTAACTTCACCCACCACATTCACCCCTGACCGCATATACTATAAAGGTCTGCGGTGCGCCTACGAAAGGGATTTCTTTGGTGTATTTTCTTTGATACACTTTTCTAGATGTGCACAAACCTACCTGGTTTTGCACAGGGAATCAAATTACTTGAGCCATTTGCTTTGAAATGCTAATTACATGTGGCTGCCTTTTGTCCTGTATGCAGTCCCACTCATAGCACAAACACAACATGCATTGTAGTTTTAAAACACAGAAAAACAACTTTTAGGCACAAGAACTTGCACTCCACCATTTGCACCTATCATGTGGGGGTTCGAAAAACTTTTTTAAGACACCACCTATAATACCTTGTGTTACGATGCGTGGAACACACCCCCTGCGGAGTGTTCCTTCCTTACCTGTTTACCTTCTGTTCGCCGCCCTCAAGCTGCGAGTCAAGATCCTGTGTCTAAGTATTCTGAAGCATTCTACGCCATCTTGCTTTCTGGCATATCCTGCCCTCTTTCTCCTGACAGGAAGTAAGCCTCTCTATGACTTTCTCATTGCTATTAGTCATTTGCTACCTGTCCTGGTTCCTGCTAGTACTACAATCGCATGCTGTTCCTGCCTGGACCTCCTTGGGACCTTTACTCATCTCCTTTGTATTCCGGAAGACTGGGACAGTCACTCCTTTAATAGTGAGGTTAGTTGTCCATGCGGGTAGTGTAGGACCTGCTGATTAGGGTTTACCTTGACTTGGTAGGAGGCTTACAATACCTTGGCCAAAGTATTCAACTAAGAACACTTACTTTGAACTTAGTATTTACTGCACTCTTCTGTTACTGGCACTATGCCTTTAAGGAGGCTGGACGTCCTCCAAGAAGCATTTCTATTGTGACCTTGTGCTTTGGACTCTATCCTTCTCTGGACGTACTGTCTGTGCCACAATCCCCCTGGCTTGCTTCACCTTGTCTTTGATCCATGCTATGCTTCAGTTTCTGAGTTTCCTGAGGCCTGCTGCTACCCTCCATTCAGAGGCCTGTGTTCCTGTGTATCCTGAGGCCTGCTGCTACTCTTCACGCAGAGGTCAGTGCTGCTACTTTCCCCGCGTTGGTGCCTGAGAATGCGCGTATCCCTGCTCTGCTGCCAGAGCATGCGCACGCATGCAGCTGGCCTAGTCGTGTCTCTGAGCTTGGTTTCGCACCTCCGGACGCATTGTGCATTCTCCTGGGCGCGGCGTACTCACGTGACTACGTGCGCCAATCTCCAGCTGCGCGGCAACTCACTCCCTTACAACTCTCCTGCGGATTCCACACCTCGCTATCGGGTCCCTCTCCTTTCTCCTGCTTGTGTGGTGAGCACAAGCGTCACGCCTTGCTGGCAGGCAATACAGGTTAAACTACCCCCCCCCCCCCTTTTCTCTCATGTCCCAGAAGTCTCTGCCCGGCAGCTATTTCTCATAAGAGGCCACCCATACAAGGCAATCCACTTGTAAGCTTGCACAGGCATCTGCGAGCCCACGAGGCAAAGGGAATACACAGAGAATGCAGTAACTAGCCCATTGGACTTACATAGTTAACCCCACACACACAGTTCCTAGCCTATAAGGGGACAGTATTACAGGGCAACACAGTAAGGTACTATATTAAACCCAAGAGCTGACACTCTCAGCCATTGCCATACGGTTTCAGGGGCTCCACCTTTTTTTTAATAAAGACCATCTGTGCCATACCATCACAAATATCAACATAAAAGATGATATAAATGTAAAGTACGAGTCCATATATTTGTAAGAGTACTTGTCTTAACCCTACGCATTTCGTCGCCATGCATGCGACTTCATCATGGGTTAATTTGGCTGCATATAGTGTGCTCTTAAAAAACCTAATGCTTAATTACTTAATTGTCTACACTTATTCTACAAACAATGAAACAACAGTGTTGACAAAGTTGAGACTATGATGCAAGGAGGGGGGGGGGGTCTGACATAACAGCACTGGGATCTGAGCAGTCATTTTAAGTCACCATCCATCTTAGGTGCCTGATATTGTCATCTATTTTGTGTATTGTCTGCATGAAAGGGGAATGAGAATGGAAGTTTAAACGGGACTCATTTTGGTTTTTTTTGCTTCTCAGTTTTAGCGATAATAGGCTTTTCAGCTAACCACAAGACCTTGGAGATGGCAGAAAGGCGCCAATGTTATGAAAATAAAATATAGATAACAAGCACGTCTCGCATTCCGGCGGAGGTTCCCATGGTTATGTACACACTTTCTCAGAAATCTCGTACACAGAAAAAAGGTCACCTGCCTGTAGAAGGAGTTATAGCTGAGTCAGTTCATTTTTAATATAAATCTCATAGTTATGCTATTAACTCAATGTGCTCATATTCATATTTTGTTTATCTTATACGCTTATGTAATGACGCACACGCCACCTCATACAGGGGGCGTGGACTTAGTATTTTTGGTATAAATATGGCTTGTAGGCCAGTATGTCGTTGGGAAAGTTTTATTTTGAAACTTCCTTCTATGTGTGCACATGTACACTAAATAAAGTCATTTGGTATTCTGCAATAATCCTCAGACTTGTTTTATTTATTCACGCTTTTCACAAATGGTGCCCGAATAGGGACCCAAATATACCGGAAGCTGAGCACCAGAAAAAAACACTCCTCGGTCACTTAAACCTGAGCGCTCATAAGAATCAAGGTAAAAGGCACCTTTTTGAGGAAAGCCTGAGTTTAAAAAATAGTTTTTAGTGATGTGTAGAGAGCCAGGTTTGAAAGGGTGTCTCAATCTGGGTTGACGGGTTACCTAGCAGTTTCAAATGAGTTTATTAATCTCTGCTGCTGTATCAATTTTAAAGTGTAAGAGTTGTAATGTTTTGTTAGGGACTATGGTGAGAGTCCCGTTAAAAGTTTTGGTGTTTTGGTGATGAAGGTGAGTGTTTGTATGCTTAATGGATGGTTTTCAAGATTGTCATGACTTTTCCTTGATTGTATGTTTACTCTGTTTTATCAATAACATACCAAAAGAATTGTACATGATCAATTAAATTTGATTATTGTATCAGGAGAATTGTACATTATCAATTAAATTTGGTTATTGTAACAGGAGTTGTACGCAATCAGCTTGCGCTGGTTACTGTAGCAGGAGAATAATGGGAAACCAAAGTTCTCAACATTTGTCATTAGAGGTTGTGTCTGCAGACAAAAATAATAAAGAATGGATACAGAGAACAAAAAGAGACAATATAAATATATTTTGTTGGCCAATGAAAATATACATGCAAGTCCCAGTGAAAAACATGCCACCCCAAGGTAAAAAGTTTGTTTGCAATAAATTACTATGGAAAGAAGCGTGAACCTATGGGCAGCCGCACCGGTTTTCTTATTCGTAGTGGAACCTTCGAACTTTCAGTAATCTCTGTGTCTCTGTGGCAGTTTAAATCTTTGGATTTTATGAGGTTTTTGTGTCTAATGTCATGCATGGCATGACCGGCTGACTGAAGCGGCCGAAATCAGGTGTGCACGTATCAGCCTTTCCTTCCATTTTCCCCACAAGCAATAAGTGGTTATAAATCATTTCCTGATATAAACTCAAGTTTCGGTGCCGGCAAGTAAAATTGTTGCGCCCTTAATGGAGACTTGCCAGAGGGATTTGATACCCTAATGAATTTTCCTGAATGATTACCTGTGTGAAAGATAAACCATGCTAAGTATCATGTGTACACAAATCACCATCCAAGAACTTGCGAGTACTTACAAAAACATGAATATTAGTTGCTCACAATTAAGTCTACATTTTTAAAAGGTTTTAAAAGGTGTACATCAAGTATAGAAGGATTAAAGAATGCGGGAAAGAGAGGGCATATATTCAGCTCTGTCACTGGTGAAACTTTAAAAGGTTTATTAGTTTTGGCCAGGTGGATAGGTTTTTAAAACCAGGAGATACAGTATTCTCTTTTCCTTCTGCTTAAATGTCTGCACGAAAGAGAATCAGAATAACAGCAGCACACCTTTTTCTCCAGCTCGAGGAATGTGCAAAGATACGAAAGTTAACTCAAAAGCTCCGGAGCATCAGAGTAGTTTTAAATTCAGGTTATTTATGAGAATAAAGAAAGAGAAGGGAACTTTTATTAACGTAGTTGCAGGATGAAATTGTTTGGTAATAGGGGAGAAATGTTTTTCTGTTATTTGTTCGTTATTTTTGTGATGTTTGGCTGTGTATGAGAGAAGTTCTTGTATTGTGTATTCTGTATTTTGTGTAACCAGTAAAAACACCTTTTAATTTTATTTCTATAGGATTAGGATATGTTTGGGAATATTTTGTGTTTAAAAATGCTGGTAAAAGCTATGTCTTTATGTATATAACGCCATTAATATGCATAGTGCTTCACAGGAGTGATGCACGTCGTAATCATATAGGTATCAAATGGTAAAGGTAATAGGTCATGGAATAAGTGATAGAGACATAAAAGTAACATTAAGGAAGAGAAGTCCCTGCTCTGAGGAGTTTACAACCTAATTGGTAGGTAGGGAGAGCGTACAGAGACTGTAGGATTTGATTAGAAGCCAGGAGAGGGATTTCAGGAGGGGAAACGCAGAATCAGAGTTTAAAGAGTAGAGTGATTCTGGCAGCAGCGGTTAGGATAGATTGTAGGGAAGACAGGTGAGAGGCAGGAAGGCTGGATAGCAGGGGATTACAGTAATCAAGATGGGAGAGAATGAGGGCCTGAATCAGAGTTTTTAACAGTTAAGCAACAGAGGAACAGGTGTATCTTTGTGATATTGTGGAGGAAAAAGCGACAGGTTATAGAAATGTTTTGAATATGAGAGAAGAATATGAGGGAGGAGTTGAGTGTGACCCCTAAGCAGCGTGCTTGGGCTACTGGATGAATGATTGTACTTCAAGAGTAATGTGGAAGGAGAGAGTAGGGTCAGGTTTGGGAGGAAGTATGAGGAACTCTGTTTTTTCCATGTTGAGTTTAAGTCGCCGGAGGGCCGTCCAGGATGATATAGCAGAGAGACATACAGAAACTTTGGTCTGTACAGCAGGTGTAAGGTCAGGGGTTGAAAAGTAAACGTGTGTGTCGTCAGCATAGAGGTGATATTTAAACCCAAGAGATGTTATTAGGTTACATAGAGAAAGTGTGTACAGAGAAAAGAGAAGAGTGTGGTCTAGAGAGGCAAATGCTTCAGAGAGGTTGAGTAATATGAGCAGAGTGTAATGTCTTTGGCAGCATATAGGTCATCAGTTGTTTTAGTGAGAATTGTCTCCATGGAGGGAGCAGTGCAGAAGTGAGATTGTAGAGGGTTAAGGAGAGAATGGGTGCTGAGAAAATTGAGCAAGCAAGAGAATACAAGACAGTTCAGTAGTTAGAAAAACAGGTAGGGTCAAGATTGCTATTTTTGAATCATGGCATAACTGTTGCATGTATGAAGGAGAATGGAAATGTATCAGAGTAGAGGGAGAAGAGGAGATCAACAGTGATGGTGACATTCTCTTCTGAGACAGTGGAAAAAGAGTCAAGGAGAGTTAGGAAGCGGTGTAGGATAGGAGGAAACAGAGGGGATGTTCTGATTTCACCTTTTCCTTAAAATACTAAGCTAAGTCCTGAGGTGAGATGAAGGAAGAGTTAGTGTGGGTTAGACTTGTGGGTTAGACTTATGAGTGTTGATTAATGGAGAGAAGTAGGTTTGTTTAGTATGTGAGAGGGCAGAATTGAAACAGGATAGCATAAATTTGTGGTGAAGGAAGTCTGTGAAAGTATGAGAGGTCAAACAGAAGGCATTAAAAAAAACTGAATGGAGGGAGATAGCATGAGCGTGTGGGAGCTATTTGTGTGTTAAGAAGTGATATAACCTCATCTATATAAAAGTCCCGTTATTTAATTTTTGAGAGGCCATAAAAAATGTAGTTCTTAGGGCTCTGGATAGAGCTCCATGTATCTAAACTTTAAGCAAAAGTTCCAATCCAATAATTATTATTTTGTTTATGAAGAAGCCGTTGTGCCATTATCTTATCCGTTCAGGGTCAATTGGCAAAACGCCTAGAAACAAGTTGGCTTTTTGCACGGGAACAAGCTTTGAAAATTATAATTTTTTTAGTCAAATACGGAGTGTCTTTAACAATATAAAGCTGACCGTGTGCTCGGCACTGTGCAAAGAGATTATATTACAGAAATTAGTGTGAAGTCTTATACAAAATCATGTCTATTAACTGGATATGTGATGTATTTTATAACTTTTAACCATTTATTTTTTCCAAAGTTGTCCATGCCCCTGAGAATTCCACCTTTAAATTCCAAAAAGGGCTATCTGTCGCCCATATAAACATCCGGAGCCTGCTGCCCAAACTGGATGAACTAAGGGCATGGTGCCTTATGCATAAACCCAAAGCCATCGTTCTTACAGAAACATGGCTATCCTCTAAAACCCCTGATGCAAATATCGCCATTCAGGGATACTCCATTTTTAGGAGAGACAGACATCCGCGGGCCTACCGTGGGGACCCAATTGTGGCCCACGGTGACCCAAGGAGACCACCTGGGGGCCATGGTGCTGGCAGGACCCACCAGCAGGCCTCCAGAACCTGTGTATAAAGGGCTGCTGGTAAACTGTAGGTCTGTCCAGGTGCCCCGCCAGCCCACCGGGGACTCGCGTGGGGCTGCGTTATGAACCCTCTATGTAAAAGTATAAATCTTGTATTTATGGGGGGGCACAGGGGGCGGGTAATGTATTTAATAAATAGAATGATGTTTATTGTGGGGCACTGTATTGTTTTTATTGTGGGTACTGGGGGTGTGGGGGGGGTTCCCCAACGGTATGTGGGTAGGCCTCCCTTGTGGGTACTGGGTGGTTAGGCCTCATGGGGGGGGGGGGTTAGTGTGGGAGGGTATGTAGGCATCCCGAGTGGTGGGTGAGGGTGGGTTAACCCCTTAATGACTGTAGCGGTTAATAATCGCTGTGGTGATTAAGGGGTTAGGGGACATTACTTTGTATGTTTTAATTTTTGTCTCTTTTTTGCAGCAGCGGAGGGGCCATGTGCAGGTGGGTAGAGGGTAGTGGGTGAGGGTTTGGTTATTTACACGGGATCCTCCTCCCCACATTTACATACAGTACACTGCACTCACAGAAACACAGGCCAGGGAGATTTAACTGACACAATAGGGGGAGGGGGGCTTACACAGATTAGTCAACACAGGGAAGTTTAGCAGACACAATAGGGGGAGGGTTTTTTACATAGATTACAGTGAAGGCAGGGAAGCTTAACACACACAATAGGGGGAGGTTTTTTTTACATAGATTACAGTGAAGGCAGGGAGGTTTAAAACACACAATAGTGGGAGGGGTTTTTACATAGATTACAGTGAAGACAGGGAGGTTTAACACACACATTAAAAATATGTATGTAATGTATTTATTGTTTATTCTGCCTTAACCCTTCATTGCCTTAGCGGCTATACGCTATGGTAATGAAGCAGCATTTCTGTATTTTTAATAACATTGTGCTGGAGCAGGGGGTTCCCAGAGCATTAATTTCTGGCTCAGGGAACCCCCTGCTCACTGTACAATATTATTAAAAATACAGAAATGCTGCTTCATTACCATAGCACATAGCCGCTAAGGTAAAGAACGATTCTTTATTGATGTGTGTGTTTTATTTATACTGTACATGTGCAGAGGGTCTCCGGAGCAGAAACGTTTTGGTTTTAGGTCCGGGGACCCCCTGCTCCCCGAGATACAGGCCCCTTTAGGGGGTGCCGGTATCCCTCTGCTTGGTTTACAGGCCGCGGTCACGTGATCGGGACCTTTAAACGTAGAGGGATACCGGCACCTCATAAAGGGGGCTGTATCTCGGGGAGCAGGGGGTCCCCCGATCTGAAACCAACGCGGTTCAGCTCCGGAGACCCCCTGCACATCTACACTATAAATAAAAATGTATTTCAAATGTATTTATTTATATTGATTTATTTATTTAGTTTTATTTATTTTTTGGGCGGCTGCTGTGTGTGTTTTTTTTATTGTGGGTAGTGGGGGTGGGTGAAGTGGGTATTAGCCCCAACGGTGGTTGTTTAGGGCTTGCGGGGGGTAGTGGGAGGGCTTAACCCCTTCATGACCGTAGCGGTATTAACTGCTACGGTCGTGAAGGGGTTAAGTGCACCCGCAACCCCCCCGCAAGTCCTAAACTCACACCAAGGGCCAAATACCCCCTTCACCCACCCCCGCTACCCACAATAAAGCAGGCACGGTGGGTTAACCCCTTCATTGCCTTAGCGGCTATACGCTATGGTAATGAAGCAGCATTTCTGTATTTTTAATAATATTGTGCAGGAGCAGGGGGTTCCCTGAGCATTAATTTCTGGCTCAGGGAACCCCCTGCTCACTGTACAATATTATTAAAATACAGAAATGCTGCTTCGTTACCATAGCACATAGCCGCTAAGGTAAGGAATGAGTGTTTATTTATATATGTTTTTTATTCATACAGTAGATGTGCAGAGGGTCTCCGGAGCAGAACCGCTGTGGTTTTAGGTCCGGGGACCCCCTGCTCCCCAAGATACAGGCCCCTTTAGGGGGTGCCGGTATCCCTCTGCTTTGTTTACAGGTCGCGGTCACGTGATCGGGAACTTTAAACGCAGCGGGATACCGGCACCTCATAAAGGGGGCTGTATCTTGGGGAGCAGGGGGTCCCCCGACCTGAAACCAACGCGGTTCAGCTCCGGAGACCCCCTGCACATGTACACTATGAATAAAAATGTACAGTACTGTATGTTAGGGGTTATAGGGGACGGCTTCAAAGACAACAGCTCGCAAACGCCCCCATGTGTTTTTACACGGCATTGCAGTATTGCAGCCAGCGGGAATGAAATGCTTAAATCACAGCCGGGAAAATAACGCAATACACTCCAGGCGAAAACGATACAAAACCGAACATCACCGTGATATACCCAAATTTGCGGAACTAGCCGGGTTAGAATAAAGTTGGTCGCCTCTGTATATACCGTATATGTGCTTGTCACTTTGAATGGATCTAGTTTGGAGCTGCAGATACCAAAGTATCTGCATAGCTACTAAATAATCGTAGTTTAGATACAGTCCAAATATAAATAATTAGTCAATGTGACATGCTATATAATATAAAATATATTCTTGTATGAAATATTTAATAAATAAAAAAACATGTATTAAAATTATATGAATATAGTATATTTGATTAAGATATTATAAAGGCTATTAAAAATGTTTAAAAATCAATTTGCTAAATAAAAATGAAAGATAAAAGCGAAAATAAAAAGAAGGATGATGGGGCCAAAAAGCGCACAAGAAACCCGAGGAGGACCTAGGGCATCTCTACATGAGGGTTTCAGCATACCTGACAGGTGGAGGAGTTGGGAGAAGTACACAAGATTGTACTCGAGTACCTTGCGCATATTCATTTTAAACATTGTGAGTGGCCGTAATCCGTGCACTCTAGCATTTATTATTATTTAAATTGTTTTGCAATATTATGCTATAGGTAGAATATAGTTCCCATTGTTTCAGCGCAAACACGCAAAAAAATTCTCCAAAGGACTTGTGCACAAAGTAATAAAATACTCAACTACATTTCAAAAAAATTTTTATTCTGTTTATCAAAGTATTTTTCGTTTACAAAGCCAATGTCACAATAAAAACAGTAGAGATATATGGGTGTGTAGCACACCAAAAAAATGCCCATAAATGCGATACTTTGCGCAAAGCCGGAGCTCCTGGTTCAGGGATGGCTATCTGCAGCAATCCAGGTATACAGCAACAGGAGAGGCGATGCAGGTTCCACGGGTTTCTTTAGGAAAGAATTTATTCAAGATACACAAAGTTTCGGCCTCACTTTGGTCATTACCAGTCACTTGACAAAAGCCTAAGTGAGGCCGATACGTTGTGTATCTTGAATAAATTCTTTCCTGAAGAAACCCGTGGAGCTCTGTATCATCTTTCTTGTTACAATAAAAACAGTAACACACACCTAATAGATTAGAATTTATAAAAGTATATTGATCTCTTGTAGGGTTTTGATATTTTCTACATTTTCCCTGGTGATCCTAGTGTGTCACCAGCGCTGCCGTTGAGTTCTGGGATGCAACGCTTCCCTGCAGCGCAGAATTCATAGCGCTGCAGTGACGCACTCTAGTGGGAGGGAGTTCAAGGCGGTGTGGGGTTCACAAAACATTTGGCGCTAGCACTGCAGAGGCATACTGTATGCGCGAGAAAGAGCAGCCATATTTATGAGATCCCGCCTATTTCCTATAAAAAAACAAAATACAGAAAAATCTTAATATTTTATGCAAAGAGCTGATTGTCTTTCTCATTGTGCCCAGGCCCCCGCCCCCCTCCCCCGACAGGTTACCCTGGAGCCCATTACTCCAGGGGGAGAGAGGGGGGTGTTGGGCGGGCGTTAGTCCGAATGTATTGGTGTGGGTGGGTTATAGAATTCGTGTATGGAAATAAATTCCCTATATTTGGGGTTTTCCTTTACATTGCGTTTCACATAATTCAAGAGCCTATTAAATATCTGATCAACATTCGCAAGAGTGTGATAGAAAGGTCGGAATTCAACAGCAGCATAAATAACAATCTCAACCATAGATGTTCCATATTCTATTATGTTTATCTTTTTACCTAAACCTTCTACTGGATATTCTCCTCCCTGCATTGCCACAAGGTGTCCAGCGCTATTAAAGACAGGAGAGCCGGAGGACCCCCAATAAAAACAGGTATCATATGTTAGTTTATGGGTGTCTATTTCCTTTAATTCAATATTTTTATGTGTATAGTGAACATACGGGTGTGCAGCAAGGGCAGCTTCCACCGTTTGGGAGCGAGAGTTGAACTCGATGACTGAACATAACACAATCTCCTTGGGCTGGGAACCTGGGTGACCAATGACGGTTATAGCGCCATCTGGAGGCGGGAAATTTAAATGTTCTAACAAGCCTTTAGGAAATGGGAGTTGATAATCCTCAGGAATGTGTAACTGTAATAACGCGTAGTCACGAGCTTCACTATATGCCAGCGGTCTGGTAACAGGCAAGAAATTGTTTTCTCCAAAGCTCCCACTTTCATAGCTGAATTTAACCTCAATCTTCTTTGTGAATGTATCCTCAAAATTCTTTGGCAAATATTTTTCCACAACATGGTGACAGGTGAGTAGCCACGTACCACACAGGAGAAAACAGGAGCCCAGAGATTCACCTGCGCCAGCAATTCGGATTATTCCCACACAGTCTAGGTGCTTATTAATGATACGGTGGGTGCTAGCCAGAGTGGTGGGCTTGTGAAGGACATTATTGCTGAAATTCTCCTTTAAGAGAGCCCAGGCTTTGCGTTCCCCTCCTTTATCTTTGACAAATTGATTAAAGTTCTCTATAAATGTTACATACAGCGCCTCGTACTGAGGTAATTCGATGAGAGATATCTGCCCAGCTGCCGTGTTCTCCTCCCCTGGGTGAGATTGGAGGTTGGGGGTATCCCCATCACTGGGGGTATCCCCATCACTGGGGGTATACCCATCAATGGTGGAATCAGTGGGGATATAGAAATCACTGGAGGTATCACTGGGGGTATCACTGGGGGTATCACTGGGGGCGTTCCCATCACTGGGGGCATCAACAGCTTCTTCACACATTTTCCCCACAGGAGCTTCTTTTGTACGATGTTTGGACTTGGGAGGGAGTATAAGGTAATATGTTTCTCCCTTCTCCACATCGCTCACTTTTCGGTTGCATGGTAATTCGACCTCTATCTTCTCTGAATAAAGAGAGAATCCATGTGTAACTTCACGGCTGAACCTTCCATCTGCTAGGATAGTCTGCTCTATTGTCTGCTCTCCATACCCAAACACACAGAGTTTTACTTTATCTGGGTTGTACCTCTCGTTCAATAATATTGGTCTTGTAGCACCTTCCCTGCTAGGCCTGCCCTGGCTACTCACACAGAAAAGCACACCATCTGTATGCCATTTATATGATGGTATCTCCGTGGGAAACTCGACTTCTGTGTTATTCACAACAAGATGATCATTTTCTGGCAGAGCACCCAGTGGTAACCAGGGATTAACTAGTGCCTCGTGTTTGTCAGAATAGATACAGAGATAATTTGATTCATCATGTTTCTCTTTAAAAGAGTCAGCCGTCTTCAGGATTTCAATAAGTGGGTCACATGCGCTTCCACTGATTACTTCTTTATAAAGCTCCTTGCCCTTCCAACTCCAAGTCAGCTGTTTGACTTCAGCCTCTTTCTTTATTTTCTGCAGAGAAAGAGCAGAGTTTAATATATAACTATGGGTTAGATCCACTGTAGGTCACTAAAAGATTAAGGGGCCTATGCAGAGAGCAGCGCTTTTTAAAATTGGAGAGGGGAATAAAAAGTAGGTTTAACGGAGAGTTTTATTCTCCATATGCAGAAATGGGCGAAATCCGCTATTTTTAGCATTACTGCATGTGGAGAATTGTAAATGAGGAGATGCGCGCAGCTGAAAGGGAAAAAAAAAATTGCGCATTTTTTTTTTCCCTATAGCCGGCGACCTCCTGTTTCTTGCCAACTTTAGTTGGCGGAGCAAATAGTAGAATTTCTCTCCATTTTAATGGCGATAACAGCCACTAGATGGCGATCGCGCCTTTCTGCATACGGCGGTTTAAAAGACTGCAGAAATATAGGGTCTCGCCAACTGCGCGGCGCGTTTTTCAAACAAATTTTTTTTTTTGCGCTTTTCTCTCTTTTCCCCTCATTCGCGCCAGTTCTTTACTTTTTGATGAAATATTTCGCTGCAAACTGGCGAAACACAGCTTCTCGCTGCTCTCTGCATGAGGCCCTTAGGCTGAAATAATGTAGAGATCATTTTAATCGCTGCTAGAAGCATGAGTTAGATTTAAAGCACATGCTTCTAAGGCTGCGTCCATGGTATGGACGACCGCGCGGACGAGCGATCAGACTGCCTTTAGGCAGTGATCGCATCTATTTGGCGTGCGCACGGAAGCGAGAGGGGGCGCGCGTTGCGCAAAATCAATTCAAACTGATTTCTTGACGCGACGGGCCGGTCACGTGAGCAGCTCACCCAATCAGGGCGAACCAGCTCCGTGACGTCACACCCCTAGACACGCCCATGTATGGCGCGCATACCATAGCAATTCCCTCAGCTTCCGCGCGCCTCCGCACGGCTGAACTGTCTAAGGACGCAACCTAAGCCCCATAATATAGTGGTCGCTCACGCTGTTCCGTGCGCACACGCGGCAGTTATAGTTGGCTGTGGTTAGCCAGCCATTGTATGCTAGGGCTGCGCGCACGCACGGCAGTGAGCGTGGAGCCGAGCGATAGCGGGGAAGACTCAGAAAAGTAAGTATTCGCGCCGCTACCGCCGCTGTAATAGTTACATAGTTACATAGTAGATGAGGTTGAAAAAAGATGAAGGTCCATCAAGTTCAACCTATGCTAAATATAGACAACAGATACTTCATCCTATATCTATACTTCCTCATTGATCCAGAGGAAGGCAAACAAAAAACCCCATCAAGGGGAAAAATTAATTCCTTCCTGACTCCAAGAATTAGCAATCGGATTAATCCCTGGATCAACATCCTTCCCATGTATACTTATTTGGTATATCCCTGTATACCTTTCCTTTCTAAAAACATGTCCAACCTTTTTTTGAACAAGTCTATTGTATCTGCCATCACAGTCTCCATGGGTAATGAATTCCAAATTTTAACTGCCCTTACTGTAAAGAACCCTTTCCTTTGTTGCTGGGGAAATCTATTTTCCTCAAACCTTAAGGGATGGCCCCGAGTCCTTTGTACTGCCCGTGGGATGAATAGTTCTTTTGAAAGCTCCTTGTATTGTCCCTGAATATATTTGTATATAGTTATCATATCCCCTCTTAGACGCCTCTTTTCTAATGTAAATAAATCTAATTTAGCTAGCCTCTCCTCATAAGTTAGAATGTCCATCCCCTTTATTCATTTGTTGGCTCTTCTCTGTACTCTCCCTAGTTCCATAATGTCTTTTCTTAGTATTGGTGCCCAAAATTGTACTCCATATTCAAGGTGTGGTCTTACTAATGCTTTGTAAAGGGGCATAATTATGTTTACTTCCCTTCCATCCATTGCCCGTTTGATGCAAGATAAGATCTTGTTTGCCTTTGCAGCTACTGCATGACATTGGGCACTATTACTAAGCCTGCTGTCCACAAGCACTCCTAAATCCTTCTCCATCAAGGATTCCCCCAATATATCTCCATTTAATTTGTAAGTCGCCATTTTATTCTTGCATCCCAAATACATAACCTTACATTTATCTGTATTAAACCTCATCTGCCATTTACCTGCCCACGTTTCCAGTCTCTCCAAGTCCTTCTGGAGAGAAATTACATCCTGCTCTGATTCAATTACCTTACACAATTTAGTATCATCAGCAAAGATGGAGACTTTGCTCTCGATCCCAACCGCAAGGTCATTAATAAACAAGTTAAAAAGCAGGGGTCCCAGTACCGATCCCTGAGGTACTCCACTCACGACTTTAGCCCAACCTGAAAAAGTTCCATTTATGACAACCCTCTGTTGTCTGTCCTTTAACCAGTTTTCAATCCAGGTGCATATATTAATACAGAGTCCAATTTTCTTTATTTTGTACACCAACTTCTTGGGTGAAACCGTATCAAAAGCCTTTGCAAAATCCAAGTAGACCACATCAACTGCATTACCCTGGTCTAAATTCCTACTTACCTCCTCAAAGAAACAAATAAGGTTAGTTTGGCAAGATCTATCCTTCATAAATCCATGCTGACTATTACTAATAGTTTTGTTTTCCATTAGGTATTCCTGAATATTATCCCGTATTTAACCTTCAAGTAGTTTCCCCACTATTGAAGTCAGGCTTACAGGTCTGTAATTTCCCGGTTGTGATCTAGCTCCCTTTTTAAATATAGTCACCGCATCTGCTTTACGACAATCTTGTGGTACTGAGCCTGTGGAAATGAAGTCCTTGAATATTAAATACTGTGAGTTAAATTTCCCGCTATGAGGGGGGGGGGGGGTGGACAGTGGACAGGAGGGGGGGGTGGACAGTGGACAGGAGGGGGGGGTGGATAGTGGACAGGAGGGGAGGGGGTGGACAGTGGACAGTGGACAGGAGGGGGGGTACAGTGGACATGAGGGGGGGTGGACAGTAGACAGGAGGGGGATGGACAGTGGACAGGAGGGAGGGGGGGCAGTGGACAGGAGGGCTGGGGACAGTGGACAGGAGGGCTGGGGACAGTGGACAGGAGGGCTGGGGACAGTGGACAGGAGGGCTGGGGACAGTGGACAGGAGGGCTGGGGACAGTGGACAGGAGGGCTGGGGACAGTGGACAGGAGGGCTGGGGACAGTGGACAGGAGGGCTGGGGACAGTGGACAGGAGGGCTGGGGACAGTGGACAGGAGGGCTGGGGACAGTGGACAGGAGGGGGGGTGGACAGTGGACAGGAGGGGGGGTGGATAGTGGACAGGAGGGGAGGGGGTGGACAGTGGACAGGAGGGGGGGTACAGTGGACATGAGGGGGGGTGGACAGTGGACAGGAGGGGGATGGACAGTGGACAGGAGGGGGGTTGGACAGTGGACAGGAGGGCTGGGGACAGTGGACAGGAGGGTTGGGGACAGTGGACAGGAGGGTTGGGGACAGTGGACAGGAGGGCTGGGGGCAGTGGACAGGAGGGGGGGGCAGTGGACAGGAGGGGGGGGGCAGTGGACAGGAGGGGGGGACAGTGGACAGGAGGGGGGGACAGTGGACAGGAGGGGGGGACAGTGGACAGGAGGGAGGGGGGACAGTGGACAGGAGGGAGGGGGGACAGTGGACAGAAGGGGGGGGACAGTGGACAGGAGGGGGGGACAGTGGACAGGAGGGGGGGACAGTGGACAGGAGGGGGGGGGACACAGTGGACAGGAGGGGGGACACAGTGGACAGGAGGGGGGGACACAGTGGACAGGAGGGGGGGACACAGTGGACAGGAGGGGGGGACACAGTGGACCGGAGGTGTGGGGGGTGAGACAGTGGACCGGAGGTGTGGGGGGGGGGACAGTGGACAGGAGGGGGGACAGTGGACAGGAGGGGGGGGACAGTGGACAGGAGGGGGGGGGGACAGTGGACAGGAGGGGGGACAGTGGACAGGAGGGGGGGACAGTGGAAAGGAGGGGGGGGACAGTGGACAGGAGGGGGGGACGACAGTGGCCATGAGAGGGGACGACGACAGTGGACAGGAGGGGGATGACAGTGGACAGGAGGGGGGGGAAGTGGACAGGAGGGGGGGGAAGTGGACAGGAGGAGGGGACAGTGGACAGGAGGGGGGGACAGTGGACAGGAGGGGAGGGACAGTGGACAGGAGGGGGGGGACAGGAGGGGGGGACAGTGGACAGGAGGGGGGGACAGTGGAAAGGAGGGGGGGGACAGTGGACAGGAGGGGGGGACGACAGTGGCCATGAGAGGGGACGACGACAGTGGACAGGAGGGGGATGACAGTGGACAGGAGGGGGGGACAGTGAAAAGGGGGGGGGGACAGTGGACAGGAGGGGTGGGGGGGACAGTGGAAAGGAGGGGTGGGGGGACAGTGGACAGGAGGGGGGGACAGTGGACAGGAGGGGGGGACAGTGGACAGGAGGGGGGGACAGTGGACAGGAGGGGGGGGACAGTGGACAGGAGGGGGGGACAGTGGACAGGAGGGGGGGACAGTGGACAGGAGGGGGGGACAGTGGACAGGAGGGGGGGACAGTGGACAGGAGGGGGGGACAGTGGACAGGAGGGGGGGACAGTGGACAGGAGGGGGGGACAGTGGACAGGAGGGGGGGGACAGTGGACAGGAGGGGGGGACAGTGGACAGGAGGGGGGACACAGTGGACATGAGGGGGGGACACAGTAGACAGGAGGGGGGGACACAGTAGACAGGAGGGGGGGACACAGTGGACAGCAGGTGGGGCATTTGACAGGAGGGGGGGGACAGTGGACATGTTTCTCCACTCCCCCCTCTCTCTCCGCTACTCCTCCCCCCATGCACAGCTCCGGTCCCCACCCTACAGTGTCTGACACACACACACACACAGTGTCACACACACACAGTGACACACACACACACACACACAGAGTCACACACACAGACACACAGAGTCACACACACACACACACACACACACACACAGAGTCACATACACACGTCACCTCTCCTTCCGGGCGCCGCCATCTTAGACACTCGGTGCCGCGAGGGAGGAAGGGGGTCCTTCCGGGCGCCGCCATCTTAGGCAGTCGGCGCCGCGAGGCAGCTGCAGGCTGGCTGCCCACTGCCTGTCCCCCCGCTGGGGAGGGAGGTGAGTTGGAGCGTCGCCGGGGAGGGAGGTGAGTTGGAGTGCCGCCGGGGAGGGAGGTGAGTTGGAGCGCCGCCGCCGGGGAGGGAGGTGAGTTGGAGCGCCATCTGGGAGGGATGTGAGTTGGAGCGCCGCCGCCAGGGAGGGAGGTGAGTTGGAGCGCCGCCGGGGAGGGAGGTGAGTTGGAGCGCCGCCGCAGGGGAGGGAGGTGAGTTGGAGCGCCGCCGGGGAGAGAGGTGAGCTGAGCGCCGCTGGGGAGGGAGGTGAGCGCCGCCGGGGAGGGAGGTGAGGTGAGCGCCAGCGGGGAGGGAGGTGAGTGCCGCCGGGGAGGGAGGTGAGCTGAGCGCCGCCGGAGAGGGAGGTGAGTTGGAGCGCCGCCAGGGAGGGAGGTGAGTTGGAGCGCCGCCGGGGAGGGAGGTGAGTTGGAGCGCCGCCGGGGAGAGAGGTGAGTTGGAGCGCCGCCAGGGAGGGAGGTGAGTTGGAGCGCCGCTGGGGAGAGAGGTGAGGTGAGCGCCGCCGGGGAGGGAGGCGAGCTGAGCGCCGCCGGGGAGGGAGGCGAGCTGAGCGCCGCCGGGGAGGGAGGTGAGTTGGAGCGCCGCCGGGGAGGGAGGTGAGTTGGAGTGCCGCCGGGGAGGGAAGTGAGGTGAGCGCCGCCGGGGAGGGAGGTGAGTTGGAGCGCCGCTGGGGAGGGAGGTGAGCGCCGCCGGGGAGGGAGGTGAGCTGAGCGCCGCCGCCGGGGAGAGAGGTGAGCTGAGCGCCGCCGGGGAGGTGAGGTGAGCGCAGCCGGGTAGGGAGGTGAGCTGAGCGCCGCCGGGGAGGGAGGTGAGCTGAGCGCCGCCGGGGAGGGAGGTGAGCTGAGCGCCGCCGGGGAGGGAGGTGAGCTGAGCGCCGCCGGGGAGGGAGGTGAGCGCCGCCTCGGAGGGAGGTGAGGTGAGCACAGCCGGGGAGGGAGGTGAGCTGAGCGCCGCCGGGGAGGGAGGTGAGTGCCGCCGGGGAGGGAGGTGAGCTGAGCGCCACCAGGGAGGGAGGTGAGCGCCGCCAGGGAGGGAGGTGAGCGCCGCCGGGGAGGGAGGTGAGCGCCGCCGGGGAGGGAGGTGAGCTGAGCGCCGCCGCCGGGGAGAGAGGTGAGCTGAGCGCCGCCGGGTAGGGAGGTGAGCTGAGCGCCGCCGGGGAGGGAGGTGAGCGCCGCCGGGGAGGGAGGTGAGGTGAGCGCCGCCGGGGAGGGAGGTGAGGTGAGCGCCGCCGGGGAGGGAGGTGAGGTGAGCGCCGCCGGGGAGGGAGGTGAGGTGAGCGCCGCCGGGGAGGGAGGTGAGGTGAGCGCCGCCGGGGAGGGAGGTGAGCTGAGCGCCGCCGGGGAGGGAGGTGAGCTGAGCGCCGCCGCCGGGGAGAGAGGTGAGCTGAGCGCCGCCGGGGAGGTGAGGTGAGCGCAGCCGGGGAGGGAGGTGAGCTGAGCACCGCCGGGGAGGGAGGTGAGGTGAGCGCAGCCGGGGAGGGAGGTGAGCTGAGCGCCGCTGGGGAGGGAGGTGAGCTGAGCGCCGCCGGGGAGGGAGGTGAGGTGAGCGCAGCCGGGGAGGGAGGTGAGCTGAGCGCCGCCGGGGAGGGAGGTGAGCTGAGCGCCGCCGGGGAGGGAGGTGAGCGCAGCCGGGGAGGGAGGTGAGCTGAGCGCAGCCGCGGAGGGAGGTGAGCTGAGCGCCGCCGGGGAGGGAGGTGAGGTGAGTGCCGCCGGGGAGGGAAGTGAGCTGAGCGCCACCGGGGAGGGAGGTGAGCGCCGCCAGGGAGGGAGGTGAGCGCCGCCAGGGAGGGAGGTGAGCGCCGCCAGGGAGGGAGGTGAGCGCCGCCAGGGAGGGAGGTGAGCGCCGCCAGGGAGGGAGGTGAGCGCCGCCAGGGAGGGAGGTGAGCGCCGCCAGGGAGGGAGGTGAGCGCCGCCGGGGAGGGAGGTGAGCGCCGCCGGGGAGGGAGGTGAGCTGAGCGCCGCCGCCGGGGAGAGAGGTGAGCTGAGCGCCGCCGGGGAGGGAGGTGAGTTGAGCGCCGCCGGGGAGGGAGGTGAGCGCCGCCGGGGAGGGAGGTGAGCGCCGCCGGGGAGGGAGGTGAGGTGAGCGCCGCCGGGGAGGGAGGTGAGGTGAGCGCCGCCGGGGAGGGAGGTGAGGGCCGCCGGGGAGGGAGGTGAGCTGAGCGCCGCCGCCGGGGAGAGAGGTGAGCTGAGCGCTGCCGGGGAGGTGAGGTGAGCGCAGCCGGGGAGGGAGGTGAGCGCCGCCGGGGAGGGAGGTGAGCTGAGCGCCGCCGCCGGGGAGAGAGGTGAGCTGAGCGCCGCCGGGGAGGGAGGTGAGCTGAGCGCCGCCGGGGAGGGAGGTGAGCGCCGCCGGGGAGGGAGGTGAGCGCCGCTGGGGAGGGAGGTGAGGTGAGCGCCGCCGGGGAGGGAGGTGAGCGCCGCCGGGGAGGGAGGTGAGGTGAGCGCCGCCGGGGAGGGAGGTGAGCTGAGCGCCGCCGCCGGGGGAGAGAGGTGAGCTGAGCGCTGCTGGGGAGGTGAGGAGTGAGAGCGCAGCCGGGGAGGGAGGTGAGCGCCGCCGGGGAGGGAGGTGAGCTGAGCGCCGCCGCCGGGGAGAGAGGTGAGCTGAGCGCCGCCGGGGAGGGAGGTGAGCGCCGCTGGGGAGGGAGGTGAGCGCCGCCGGGGAGGGAGGTGAGGTGAGCGCCGCCGGGGAGGGAGGTGAGGTGAGCGCCGCCGGGGAGGGAGGTGAGGTGAGCGCCGCCGGGGAGGGAGGTGTCAGGGTTCTGCTCGCCACAAACCAGGACCGGACCGCGAGGCTGAGGTGGGGTTGTAAAAGCACCGACCTGAGACCGCGCAGGCTGATCCGGATTGCGCAGTTCGTAGTCATATGTCGCAGGATCAGGATTGGAGAAGACAGCGTCGTCGTTGTAGAAGCCAGGGTCAGGACAGGAGACATCAGGATAAACATTGTACAGGCAAGAGTTCGGCAACAGGTAGTCAGGAGAGCCCCGCTTCAGCTTAGGAGCGCGGGGTTGGCCTTTGCGCGAGCGACGACCATGGCCCATGGTGCTGGTCACAGGAGATGGTAGGCAGACCAGAATAGCACACCGTCTTGCTGCACGGGTGCACCAGTGCTACAACGCAAAAGTCCTGAGCGGGCAAGGGAATCCACTGTTTCAGCGCAGGAACCAGGACACGGCCTCTCTATATTAGGGAAAGAGTAGGCCCCAGGAACCAGGAAGCTGTAGATACAGGGAAACCTCCGCTTCAGTGCAGGAATCCAGGAGACTGCAGAACGCAGGGACGAACCTCTACTTTAGTGCAGGAATCCAGGAGGCTGAAGGACGCAGGAACGAAACCTCTGCTTCAGCACAGGGGAACAGAAGCTGAAGGACGCAGGGAATACCTCCGTATCAGCATAAGGGAACAAGCGGCTTGAAGGGAGCTGAAGGATGCAGGACGTAACCTGGAATCAGCATTGGAGAACAAGCGGCTTGAAGGAAGCTGAAGGACGCAGGGCGGAACCTGGTATCAGCAAAGAAGAACAAGCGAGAGCTTGTGGCAAAACAGTTGACATCCAGTTAGGACTATGCTCGGCCAGGAGCATTATGGGCAAGCAATACTTAAAGGCCAGCGGGCCAATCCCCGGCGGGAGTGTGAAGGTACTGCCCCTAATGAGTGAATGCAAGTATAGTTTGCAATGAAAGGCTGCACAGCTGCAGTAGATACCAGAGGGAGTGTGTATTGCTTTGATGAGTGAATCCAGGCTGCAGCAAACCTCAGGAGAGCTGATCCAGAACTGCACCGGTCTGCAAGGTAAGGCAACCAGTAAACCATGGAGCGGATTCCTTACAGTACCCCCCCCTTCACGCGAGACCTCCGGGCGAACATGAGCACTCATAGAGTTGGAGGACCGGGAATTGTTGCTGAACAGTCTAGGATTGGGGTTAGAGTCGTACTCCAGTGACTCATGATTAGTCCTTAGTGTACCCCCACCCCCCGGTGAGAACTGTGGCCAGACAGGACCATCCATGGGCCTTGGGGACATTGAGTTGTTCCTAAAATTCTTTAGGTAGAAAGGGCATCCGTAAACGAGCAGTTCTTTAGTGAGTACAGTTCTAAGAAATAAGAGTAGTAGAAGAAACATCCTTGGTACATGGCTCGCCCCGCAAAATGACTTGGAAATCCAGGGTTGTGAAGAACCAGAGGGTTCCAGAGCAGAAACGGCAGAAGAACCCTTACAGGAAGCCCAGTCTTTAATAAAGGAACCTGAATCTAGGATCAGCGGCCCTGATAATTGATCGAATACACCAGGAGGAACTTTGTAACAGAAAAAGTCTTGGCTGACCACTGCATGTTGAAATTTGCGAGAAATTTTTCCTCTAGAAGGCTCCCAGGTAATGGTTAGTAAGGGTATAGGCTGGTTGGAAGCATCTCCCGGTATTGGTATGGAAGGTGACAAGGCAAGCAGTAAACCCGGCATAGGGACCGAAATCTTGGGATACATACAGAGTATTTCCAACTGAGAGGAAATAACAGGGGCAACCGAAAATTCCGAGGGACAAAACCATGGTTTAGCAGGAGCAGAGAAGCAAACAACAGTAGAGCTCTCCAATACTGGGAAATCTTCATTGGGAGATAGTATTGTCAGTGAATCAGGAATAGTCCTTGGGATCTTCAAATCAGTAGCTTGAGAAAAAGGCAGAGCCAGGGTAGTGGTGGGAGGGAAGCTAACATCAGAAGCTGAAGTCTGTACCTCAGTGACAGAGCCTTGAGAATCAACAAGCAGCAAGTATGAACTATGAAAACTCTTAATGACAGGCACCTTAGGAGTACAAGGAGTCTTTTCCGAAACTGCAATGGCCCTAACCACAGGGGTACCTAACCTGTCAAAAACATGAATAGGTGTGTTTTCTAGTGCAAAATCTCTGATCACAGGACTCCTAACCGATAGTGAGGGTGTCTGGGTTTGATTAGAGAAAAAATCAGATGTATTGATAAGTGACTTAGAAACAACTACTGAGGTTCTAGATTTGCTGGACATGTGAGAAAAAATACCCTTTAAGACAGGAGCTTTAATTTCCTCCCAGAGTAACCCCATGTTTGCTGGGACATATTTAGACACAGTACTGAGGGACTGGGTTTCAGCAAAGGCAGGACAGCTAAATAGCTCAGATTTAAACCCCAGGACTTGTAATATGTGCATGGTGACCTCAGACAGTACTAAGGGAGTGATCACAGATATGCTGATCCCCAAAGGATTAGCCTGGAGAGAGAAATCAGGGGGACCCCCAGACAGGATACTCATTGTAGAAAGAGCTTCAGAATCAGAAGGAGAATCATTACCTCTCAGAGTCTCAAAACTAGTAAGACACAATTCAGCGAAAAGGGATACAGTGTGCAAGCTTTTTACTAATCTATATGAAAAAGCGTCACTTTGGGGAGAAAACCGTGCGTCAGCAAACATTCCTGGGAACATAATATGAACCCCAGGAGGGACATACAGACTACTGTATGCTTTTAACCCTAAGCATAAAGAGGAGAAGAACTCAGACAGTACACGGGGGTTAATCATAACTGTACTGGTCTCTGAAGTAGGTATTTGGTAAGGAATATCTGGGAAACCAGAAATTACTGCAGACTCCATAATGTGGGAACTATGCGCTGAAGCAGGGATCACCGCTATGTGGGCGACAGGCTGGTTCAGTGACATACCCGGGAGAAGGAACTCTGCGACCAAGCTTAGGGAAAAACCTGACTCCTGAATACATTTATCAGGAACCAGAACTTTAGCCGAAGTCTCCGGAGACGAAACTGCGGAAACTTGAGCTGAAGCAGGGGATTTATAGCAAAGAATATCTAGGGACTCCGTACGGTTATAGGAATCCCTCAATGCAACCTCTGCTGTCTGACTTGTGGATTCATTCTCTGAGGCTAAAACGAAGGCATTAACTTGGAGGCAGCAAGAATTTACAGGGGTTAATGCAGACAGTGCCTGAGAGTAAAACACAGGAAATTTTTTCTCTGTATTAGGAGAGACAAGGGATCTCTCCTCTGGAGCTAGGGGCGTGACCGTGGCTGGCAGAGAACAGGGAATTATCAAAGGAGACTCAGAGAGCTGCCCCTCAGGGGTTAATACAGAAATGACCCTGGGAACAGAACTTAGGGATTCTTTCTCTGACGGGGAAAGCGCACAGGACTGCCTAGCAGAGTTTAAAGCTGGAAAACCCTGAAGAGCTGGAGTGACAGATTCGGAGTTAGAAATAGGGGAACAAAGGGACTTATTCTCTGATAGTAGAACCTTAGTGTTGGCTAGTGAAACATATGTATTCTCCAGGGGAACCTCACAGGACTGCTCGGCAGGGGTTAAAGCTGGAAAACCCTCAAGACCTAGAGAAAGGACTTCTGAGCTAGAAATAGGAGAACTAATGAACTTATTCTCTGATACAAGAACATTAGTGCTGGGTAGAGCAACATATGTATTCTCCAGGGGAACCTCACAGGACTGATCGGCAGGGGTTAACGAAAACATATCATTGGTGTCAGGGAACCCGGGCATACACTCAGGGCAAGGATCCGTGGTAGACCAGGGATACAGCCAAGCGGCAGCGAAGCTGGCGAGGGGAGGATCCTGTTCCTTTATGCAAATGTCCAATGTCATGGAAAGGATATGGAGTGTTTTTTGGGCATCAGCCAACATGAGGAGAGGGTCCACTTTTGCTATATAAATGTCTAAAGACAAGGCCAGGGAAGAGAGTTCCTTTTGGGCGTCGTCCAATTCTAAAGGGTACACATTTTCCCAAGTTAAGGGGTAACCAGGAAAGCAAATACAAGCGGCCAGCGATTGTTTTAAGTCCCGGAGGCGGTAAACCTTCATCATGAGATCACAACGGCATTTGTTTTGCAAAGGGGTTAAACCTACAAACACAATCAGATCCTCAAGCATGGGTAATATCTCACATAGAAACTGGTATTCACACTGGGACTGGTTTACAGGCTGGGACAGGCTTTCAGACAGAAACTTACCAACCCTCACCACAGGGCAATCCGAGTTTGTGAGGCCGAGCATACTGTCAGGGTTCTGCTCGCCACAAACCAGGACCGGACCGCGAGGCTGAGGTGGGGTTGTAAAAGCACCGACCTGAGACCGCGCAGGCTGATCCGGATTGCGCAGTTCGTAGTCATATGTCGCAGGATCAGGATTGGAGAAGACAGCGTCGTCGTTGTAGAAGCCAGGGTCAGGACAGGAGACATCAGGATAAACATTGTACAGGCAAGAGTTCGGCAACAGGTAGTCAGGAGAGCCCCGCTTCAGCTTAGGATCGCGGGGTTGGCCTTTGCGAGAGCGACGACCATGGCCCATGGTGCTGGTCACAGGAGATGGTAGGCAGACCAGAATAGCACACCGTCTTGCTGCACGGGTGCACCAGTGCTACAACGCAAAAGTCCTGAGCGGGCAAGGGAATCCACTGTTTCAGCGCAGGAACCAGGACACGGCCTCTCTATATTAGGGAAAGAGTAGGCCCCAGGAACCAGGAAGCTGTAGATACAGGGAAACCTCCGCTTCAGTGCAGGAATCCAGGAGACTGCAGAACGCAGGGACGAACCTCTACTTTAGTGCAGGAATCCAGGAGGCTGAAGGACGCAGGAACGAAACCTCTGCTTCAGCACAGGGGAACAGAAGCTGAAGGACGCAGGGAATACCTCCGTATCAGCATAAGGGAACAAGCGGCTTGAAGGGAGCTGAAGGATGCAGGACGTAACCTGGAATCAGCATTGGAGAACAAGCGGCTTGAAGGAAGCTGAAGGACGCAGGGCGGAACCTGGTATCAGCAAAGAAGAACAAGCGAGAGCTTGTGGCAAAACAGTTGACATCCAGTTAGGACTATGCTCGGCCAGGAGCATTATGGGCAAGCAATACTTAAAGGCCAGCGGGCCAATCCCCGGCGGGAGTGTGAAGGTACTGCCCCTAATGAGTGAATGCAAGTATAGTTTGCAATGAAAGGCTGCACAGCTGCAGTAGATACCAGAGGGAGTGTGTATTGCTTTGATGAGTGAATCCAGGCTGCAGCAAACCTCAGGAGAGCTGATCCAGAACTGCACCGGTCTGCAAGGTAAGGCAACCAGTAAACCATGGAGCGGATTCCTTACAGGAGGTGAGCTGAGCGCCGCCGCCGCGGAGAGAGGTGAGCTGAGCGCCGCCGGGGAGGTGAGGTGAGCGCAGCTGGGGAGGGAGGTGAGCTGAGCGCCGCCGGGGAGGGAGGTGAGCTGAGTGCCGCCGGGGAGGGAGGTGAGCGCCGCCGGGGGAGGGAGGTGAGCGCCGCTGGGGAGGGAGGTGAGGTGAGCGCCGCCGGGGAGGGAGGTGAGCGCCGCCGGGGAGGGAGGTGAGCGTGAGCGCCGCCGCCGGGGAGAGAGGTGAGCTGAGCGGCCGGGGAGGTGAGGTGAGCGCAGCCGGGGAGGGAGGTGAGCGCCGCCGGGGAGGGAGGTGAGCTGAGCGCCGCCGCCGGGGAGAGAGGTGAGCTGAGCGCCGCCGGGGAGGGAGGTGAGCGCCGCCGGGGAGGGAGGTGAGCGCCGCCGGGGAGGGAGGTGAGGTGAGCGCCGCCGGGGAGGGAGGTGAGGTGAGCGCCGCCGGGGAGGGAGGTGAGCTGAGCGCCGCCGCCGGGGAGAGAGGTGAGCTGAGCGCCGCCGGGGAGGTGAGGTGAGCGCAGCCGGGGAGGGAGGTGAGCTGAGCGCCGCCGGGGAGGGAGGTGAGCTGAGTGCCGCCGGGGAGGGAGGTGAGGTGAGCGCAGCCGGGGAGGGAGGTGAGGTGAGCGCCGCCGGGGAGGGAGGTGAGGTGAGCGCCGCCAGGGAGGGAGGTGAGTTGGAGCGCCGCCGGGGAGGGAGGTGAGGTGAGCGCCGCCGGGGAGGGAGGCGAGCTGAGCGCCGCCGAGGAGGGAGGTGAGTTGGAGCGCTGCCGGGGAGGGAGGTGAGGTGAGCGCCGCCGGGGAGGGAGGTGAGGTGAGCGCCGCCGGGGAGGGAGGTGAGCTGAGCGCCGCCGCCGGGGAGAGAGGTGAGCTGAGCGCCGCCGGGGAGGTGAGGTGAGCGCAGCCGGGGAGGGAGGTGAGGTGATCGCAGCCGGGGAGGGAGGTGAGCTGAGCGCCGCCGGGGAGGGAGGTGAGCTGAGCGCCGCCGGGGAGGGAGGTGAGGTGAGCGCAGCCGGGGAGGGAGCTGAGGTGAGCGCCGCCGGGGAGGGAGGTGAGGTGAGCGCCGCCGGGGAGGGAGGTGAGTTGGAGCGCCGCCGGGGAGGGAGGTGAGTTGGAGCGCCGCCGGGGAGGGAGGTGAGTTGGAGCGCCGCCGGGGAGGGAGGTGAGGTGAGCGCCGCCGGGGAGGGAGGCGAGCTGAGCGCCGCCGGGGAGGGAGGTGAGTTGGAGCGCTGCCGGGGAGGGAGGTGAGGTGAGCGCCGCCGGGAGGGAGGTGAGCTGAGCGCCGCCGCCGGGGAGAGAGGTGAGCAGAGTGCCGCCGGGGAGGTGAGGTGAGCGCAGCCGGGGAGGGAGGTGAGCTGAGCGCCGCCGGGGAGGGAGGTGAGCTGAGCGCCGCCGGGGAGGGAGGTGAGGTGAGCACAGCCGGGGAGGGAGGTGAGCTGAGCGCCGCCGGGGAGGGAGGTGAGCGCCGCCGGGGAGGGAGGTGAGGTGAGCGCCGCCGGGGAGGGGAGGTGAGCTGCACATATTAATGAACTAATTTTATTAAGGGAAAGAATTGAACATTGGCAAAGCGGGACATTGTGTAATGTAATGCACATGTTGTAAGTTCGTGTGTCGGCTATTTTATAAAGTAAATTAACAGTGCGTAGGTGAAGGCTGGCGGTTATTTTTCGGCCATTTTACAAAGTAAATAAAGAGTGCGTAGGTGAAGGTATGGGCGGGAATTTTTGTAACACAAACTGAAACTCACGGCATTGTTTTAATATATATTTATTTGAAAGTGCAGGGCTACAGGGAGTGTTGATCGTAGTGTCGTCGTGTGTGTGCGCGGAGGCCATATGAGCGGTCATGTGCACAGGGGACTGTCGGCCGGCCGTTGCGGAGGGAGAATGGCGGTTCAATGTGCGCAGTGAGTGTCGCGGTGCGCGCCTATAGGGAGTGCGGTACGTCCGGCGGATCACAGGGGTCAGTGTGAGTGTGTGGGATGACAGTGACTGTGTGTGTGTGTGTGTGTGTACACAGGGGTGACAGCATGACTCGTGTGTGTGTGTGTGTGTGTGTGTGCAGACAGGGGGGAGAGTGTGATATGTAAACTTACCAAGTACTCCGCAGGGGTTCTGTGGGGGTATGCTGTCAGTGCAAGTGTGTGAGAGTGAAGTAGGTGTGTGTCAGTGATGTCACTGTAACTTTTGCCCAATGAGAGTCGTCTAGGAGGTGTGTGTCACAGTGGGGCGTACCTCTTGGCCAATGAGAGTCGGGGTGGCCACGGACCAATCACATTCACCACTGCTAGTACCAACCTTTCGATTTTATATATTAAGATAATGGTTTTGCTATTACTGAGCTTAACTCCTTGAGAACTTTTGGATGTATGCCATCGGGGCCAGGTGCCTTATTTATTTTAATTTTTCCAAGTCGCTTATGAACTTCTTCCTCAGTTAACCAATTGTTCAATAATATGGAGGTTGTGGCTTCCTCCTGCGGCACTACTATTGAACTTGATGTATGTGTGTGTATATTTATGTGTGTATGTGTGTATGTATGTGTGTGTGTGTACAATGTTAATAAATAATTAATTCTTTTATTATACAACGTGTCTTTATTTCAAATTGAAAAATATATAATAAATTCATAACTCACGCAATCTACATATACACCACATATACACCCACACACCCACAAATATACACACCCACCCACACACACACACACACACACACACACACACACAGACCACTGCAAACCGGTCGCTCCCGGCAGCACGGACTGTACGCACAAAAGTGTGCGTCAGAAAACAGATGTAGCGTACGTGCACGCGCGTTCGCAGAGTTACGCACACCTACTATAGAACGAGCCTTATGCATATGTACAATATCTCTTTATTTCATACATCTTCACAAAAAACTAATTGCTTGCTGCTATTTATATAATACTAGCTGAGAGACCCGGTGTTGCCCGGGAGTACAATTTCCCGCTCCCCCCTCTCTCTCCACTCCCCCTGTCTGTTTCTCCGCTCCCCCTCTCTGTTTGTGTTCCCCCCCCCCTGTGCAGCTACGTTCCCCCCCCCTTCAGTGTTCTACACACACACACAGGGTCCCCCAAACACACACACTGTCCCCCACACACACACACTGTCCCCCCCACACACACACTGTCGTCCTTCCCACCACACACACACACTGTGGTCCCCCCCCACATACACACTGCCCCCCCACACACACTGTCGTTCCCCCCCACAAACACACTGCCCCCCCCACACACACTGTCGTTCCCCCCCACACACACAGCACTGCCCCCCCCACCCCACACACTGTCCGTGTCCCCCACACACACACACACACACTGTCCCCCCCCCCACACACACACACACACACTGTCCGCCCCCCCCCACACACTGTCCGTCCCCCTCCACCCCCCACTCACACACTGTCCGTCTCCCCACACACACACACACTGTGTCCCCCCCGTTCCCCCCCACACACACACTGTGTCCCCCCTCCCCCCACACACAGTGCCCCCCCTCTCCCCCCACACACACACGGTGTCCCCCCCCGACCCCCACACACACTGTGTCCCCCTCCCCCCACACACACTGTGTCCCCCCCCTCACCCCACACACACTGTGTCCCCTCCTCCCCCCACACACTGTGTCCCCCCCCCACACACACACACTGTGTCCCCCCTCCCTCCCACACACACACACTGTGTCCCCCCTCCCCCCCCACACACACACTGTGCCCCCCTCCCCACACACACACTGTGTCCCCCCACACACACTGTGTCCCCTCCTCCCCACACACACTGTGTCCCCTCCTCCCCCCACACACTGTGTCCCCCCCTCCCCCCCACACACTGTGTCCCCCCCTCCCCCCCCCACACACACACTGTGTCCCTCCCTCCCCCCACACACGCACACACTGTGTCCCCCCTTCCCTTTCCCCCTACACACTGTCCCCCACACACACACACACACTGTCGTCCTTCCCACCACACACACACCGTGGTCCACCCCCACATACACACTGCCCCCCACACACACACTGTCGTTCCCCCCCACACACACACTGCCCCCCCACACACACTGTCGTTCTCCCCCACACACACACTGCCCCCCCCACACCCCACACACTGTCCGTGTCCCCCCACACACACACACTGTCCCCCCCCACACACACACACTGTCCGCCCCCCCACACACTGTCCGTCCCCCTCCACCCCCCACACACACACTGTCCGTCTCCCCACACACACACACACTGTGTGTCCCCCGTCCCCCCCCACACACACACTGTGTCCCCCCCCACACACACACTGTGTCCCCCCCTCCCCCCACACACAGTGTGTCCCCCCCTCCCCACACACACTGTGTCCCCCCTCCCCCCACACACTGTGTCCCCCCCTCCCCCCACACACTGTGTCCCCCCCTCCCCCCACACACGCACACATTGTGTCTCCCCCTCCCCTCCCCCCACACACACACAAAGCCCCCTCCCCTCTGCCAGGACTCACAGCACCGCTCCTCTGATTGTCGCGCGCCTAGCCCTCCTCCCGTCCAGGGAGCACTGCGCATGCTCCCCCTCATTGCGCCGGGTGGGAGTGACCGGAGGGAGGGGGTTGGTGGGGGAGAGGTGAGGACGGCGCAGAGTGAGTGACCGGAGGGAGGGGGTTGGTGGGGGAGAGGTGAGGACGGCGCCGAGTGGAGTGACCGGAGGGAGGGGGGATGGTGGGGGAGAGGTGAGGACGGCGCCGAGGAGCGGCGGGTGGGAGTGGAGTGACCGAAGGTGGGGGGTTGGTGGCGGGGGAGAGGTGAGGCCTGCGCTGAGGAGCGTCGGAGGTGTGTGTGGGGGGTGAGGAGTGTGGGTTTGCCAAGTTGTTCTCCTTAGGTTCCAACTGCAAGTGAGATGTTCCTTGCAATGTGAGGGGTGGGGAGAGAGGGGGGGGGCAGGTGGTGGGGGGTGCACCGTGGCCAATGACACAGGGGGAACACAGGGCCAATCACACAGGGGGAAGACATACACACACAAACATTATTGAGACTTATAGATATAGATTGCATTTATTGAATCTTACAAATAGTAACTCAAATTACGAATTGTGGAACTCCAACTGCAGCACATTCACGGAACATGTATTATCCAACATGTTATACGAAGTCTTTAATTATGTGTCCCCCCCGTTCCCCCCCCACACACACACTGTGTCCCCCCTCCCCCCACACACAGTGCCCCCCCTCTCCCCCCACACACACACGGTGTCCCCCCCGTCCCCCACACACACTGTGTCCCCCTCCCCCCACACACACTGTGTCCCCCCCCTCACCCCACACACACTGTGTCCCCTCCTCCCCCCACACACTGTGTCCCCCCCCCCCACACACACACACTGTGTCCCCCCTCCCTCCCACACACACACACTGTGTCCCCCCTCCCCCCCCACACACACACTGTGCCCCCCTCCCCACACACACACTGTGTCCCCCCACACACACTGTGTCCCCTCCTCCCCACACACACTGTGTCCCCTCCTCCCCCACACACTGTGTCCCCCCCTCCCCCCCACACACTGTGTCCCCCCTCCCCCCCCACACACACTGTGTCCCTCCCTCCCCCCACACACGCACACACTGTGTCCCCCCTTCCCTTTCCCCCTACACACTGTCCCCCACACACACACACACACTGTCGTCCTTCCCACCACACACACACCGTGGTCCACCCCCACATACACACTGCCCCCACACACACACTGTCGTTCCCCCCCACACACACACTGCCCCCCCACACACACTGTCGTTCTCCCCCACACACACACTGCCCCCCCCACACCCCACACACTGTCCGTGTCCCCCCACACACACACACTGTCCCCCCCCACACACACACACTGTCCGCCCCCCCCACACACTGTCCGTCCCCCTCCACCCCCCACACACACACTGTCCGTCTCCCCACACACACACACACTGTGTGTCCCCCGTCCCCCCCCACACACACACTGTGTCCCCCCCCACACACACACTGTGTCCCCCCTCCCCCCACACACAGTGTGTCCCCCCCTCCCCACACACACTGTGTCCCCCCTCCCCCCACACACTGTGTCCCCCCCTCCCCCACACACTGTGTCCCCCCCTCCCCCCACACACGCACACATTGTGTCTCCCCCTCCCCTCCCCCCACACACACACAAAGCCCCCTCCCCTCTGCCAGGACTCACAGCACCGCTCCTCTGATTGTCGCGCGCCTAGCCCTCCTCCCGTCCAGGGAGCACTGCGCATGCTCCCCCTCATTGCGCCGGGTGGGAGTGACCGGAGGGAGGGGTTGGTGGGGAGAGGTGAGGACGGCGCCGAGTGGAGTGACCGGAGGGAGGGGGGTTGGTGGGGGAGAGGTGAGGACGGCGCCGAGTGGAGTGACCGGAGGGAGGGGGGATGGTGGGGGAGAGGTGAGGACGGCGCCGAGGAGCGGCGGGTGGGAGTGGAGTGACCGAAGGTGGGGGGTTGGTGGCGGGGGAGAGGTGAGGCCTGCGCTGAGGAGCGTCGGAGGTGTGTGTGGGGGGTGAGGAGTGTGGGTTTGCCAAGTTGTTCTCCTTAGGTTCCAACTGCAAGTGAGATGTTCCTTGCAATGTGAGGGGTGGGGAGAGAGGGGGGGGGCAGGTGGTGGGGGGTGCACCGTGGCCAATGACACAGGGGGAACACAGGGCCAATCACACAGGGGGAAGACATACACACACAAACATTATTTGAGACTTATAGATATAGATTGCATTTATTGAATCTTACAAATAGTAACTCAAATTACGAATTGTGGAACTCCAACTGCAGCACATTCACGGAACATGTATTATCCAACATGTTATACGAAGTCTTTAATTATGGAGGTTCATAGTGTTTGGATTTTTTTATATTATTTATGTGAACTATAATGTAACTTTTAGAGATGTGCAAAATTTTCTGTTTATAGGTCAAACATTTTCTTAAACATTTTTAAAAAATGTTGCAAGTTTGCAATTTTAAGTGCTAACAATGCACTAATAAGTTCTACATTTTTGCATAACATATTGGGAAATGTTGCCTTTTTATTTTTAATAAGTACATTATAAAACCAAGGTCACGTGTAACGTCACCAATTTGACCTTCACATTGGTCATGTTACCATACAACTTTTATGAACGAACTTTGCGCAACATACATGTAGGAATGTAAGCAGCACACGCAGGGAAAGGGAATGCAACCAGCACACACACAGGGAAAGGGAATGTAAGCAGCACACGCGGGGAAAGGGAATGTAAGCAGCACATGCGAGGAAAGGGAATGTAAGCAGCACACGCAGGGAAAGGGAATGTAAGCAGCACACACGCAGGGAAAGGGAATGTAAGCAGCACACACGCAGGGAAAGGGAATGTAAGCAGCACACATGCAAGGAAAGGGAATATAAGCAGCACACACAGCAAGGAAAGGGAATGGAAGCAGCACACACGCAGGGAAAGGGAATGTAAGCAACACACATGCAGGGAAAGGGAATGTAAGCAGCACACACGCAGGGAAAGGGAATGTAAGCAGCACACACGCAGGGAAAGGGAATGTAAGCAGCACACACGTTGGGAAAGGGAATATAAGCAGCACACGCAGGGAAAGGGAATGTAAGCAGCACACACGCAGGGAAAGGGAATGTAAGCAGCACACACGCAGGGAAAGGGAATGTAAGCAGCACACACGCAGGGAATGTAAGCAGCACACACGCAGGGAATGTAAGCAGCACACACGCAGGGAAAGGGAATGTAAGCAGCACACGCAGGGAAAGGGAATGTAAGCAGCACACGCATAGGGGAAAGGGAATGTAAGCAGCACACGCATAGGGGAAAGGGAATGTAAGAAGCACACGCATAGGGGAAAGGGAATGTAAGCAGCACACGCATAGGGGAAAAGGAATGTAAGCAGCACACGTGGGGAAAGGGAATGTAAGCAGTACACACGCAGGGAAAGGGAATGTAAGCAGCACACACGCAGGGATAGGGAATGTAATCAGCACACACAGGGAAAGGGAATGTAAGCAGCACACGCATAGGGGAAAGGGAATGTAAGCAGCACACGCATAGGGGAAAGGGAATGTAAGAAGCACACGCATAGGGGAAAGGGAATGTAAGCAGCACACGCATAGGGGAAAGTGAATGTAAGCAGCACACGTGGGGAAAGGGAATGTAAGCAGCACACACGGGGAACGGGAATGTAAGCAGCACACGCAGGGAAAGGGAATGTAAGCAGCACGTGCGGGGAAAGGGAATGTAAGCAGCACACGCGCAGGGAAAGGGAATGTAAGCAGCACACGCGCAGGGAAAGGGAATGTAAGCAGCACACACGCAGGGAAAGGGAATGTAAGCAGCACACACCCAGGGAAAGGGAATGTAAGCAGCACACGCCCAGGGAAAGGGAATGTAAGCAGCACACGCCCAGGAAAGGGAATGTAAGCAGCACACGCAGGGAAAGGGAATGTAAGCAGCATACGCGGGGAAAGGGAATGTAAGCAGCACACACGCAGGGAAAGGGAATATAAGCAGCACACATGCAGGGAAAGGGAATGTAAGCAGCACACACCCAGGAAAGGGAATGTAAGCAGCACACGCAGGGAAAGGGAATGTAAGCAGCACACACGCAGGGAAAGGGAATGTCAGCAGCACACGCGGGGAAAGGGAATGTAAGCAGCACACGCAGGGAGAGGGAATGTAAGCGGCACACGCAGGGAAAGGGAATGTAAGCTGCACATGCGGGGAGAGGGAATGTAAGCAGCACACGCGGGGAAAGGGAATGTAAGCAGCACACGCGCAGGGAAAGGGAATGTAAGCACCACACGCGCAGGGAAAGGGAATGTAAGCAGCACACACGCAGGGAAAGGGAATGTAAGCAGCACACACCCAGGGAAAGGGAATGTAAGCAGCACACGCCCAGGGAAAGGGAATGTAAGCAGCACACGCCCAGGGAAAGGGAATGTAAGCAGCACACGCAGGGAAAGGGAATGTAAGCAGCATACGCGGGGAAAGGGAATGTAAGCAGCACACATGCAGGGAAAGGGAATATAAGCAGCACACATGCAGGGAAAGGGAATGTAAGCAGCACACACCCAGGGAAAGGGAATGTAAGCAGCACACGCAGGGAAGGGGAATGTAAGCAGCACACACGCAGGGAAAGGGAATGTCAGCAGCACACGCGGGGAAAGGGAATGTAAGCAGCACACGCAGGGAGAGGGAATGTAAGCAGCACACGCAGGGAAAGGGAATGTAAGCTGCACACGCAGGGAAATGGAATGTAAGCAGCACACACGGGGAAAGGGAATGTAAGCAGCACACGCAAGGAAAGGGAATGTAAGCAGCACACGCGGTGAGAGGGAATGTAAGCAGCACACGCCGGGTTATATGTGCACAATAATTATAAGATGCCCAGATTTTCAAAAGTAAAATCCGAGACACTAAAAAATATTTAGAAAAATAAAATCACAAACGGTGCCCCCCCTTTTGCTTTCTTCCTCTCCCCTCCATCCTCTCTTCTCTCTCCCCCTATCCTCTCTCTTCCCTTTCCCCCTATCCTCTCTCTCCTCCCTCTCCCTCCCCTCTCTTCCCATCCGATCACCTCCTCTCCCCCCAGCCTCTCTCCTCCCTCTCCCCTAATCCTCTCTCCCCCATCCATCTTCCCTCTCCTCACTCTCCCGCCATCCTCTCTACCCTCTCCCACCGTCTTCCTGAAGGGGGGAAGGGCGGAAGGGGGGAGGTGGGGGAGGGAAGGGTGAGGTGGAGGAGGGAAGGGGGGAGGTGGGGGAGTGAAGGGGGGAGGTGGGGGAGGGAAGGGGGGGAAGGGGAAGGTGGGAGGTGGGGGAAGGGGGGTAGTTGGGGGAAGGAAGGGCGGAGGTGGGGAAGGGAAGGGGGGAGGTGGGGAAGGGGGGAGGTGGGGGAAGGGAAGGGGGGAGGTGGGGAAGGGAAGAGGGAGGGAAGGTGAAGGGGGGAGGTGGGGGAAGAGGGAGGTGGGGGAAGGGGGGTAGTTGGGGGAAGGGGAAGGGGGGAGGTGGGTAATGGGTGGAGGTGGGGGGGTACAGGGAGGTGAAGGGGGGTAGGTAGAGGGGGGGGAGGTGAAGGGGGGGTAGAGGGATGGGAGGTGAAGGGGGGGAGGTGAAGGGGGGAGAGGGAG